>NC_090727.1:133475330-133492876 GCF_036898095.1 Palaemon carinicauda | reverse complement strand
GGTAATTTTTTTTATTCTTAGTAATATTTATTCCAGTGATTTTTTTTAAAGTAATGTAAGCGAGTATAACACGGAGAATTTTATCAATAAAAATTTTATAATACTCAAGGTGGTTTGTTCATGTGGCGATAATAAGTGAATGTATAAGTCAGAAACGCTTGGAGATAGGTGGTGATAAAATTTTGTGAATGGATTAGATAGCCTTGGTGGAAGAAGTATTGGAAAGATAATACCTTGAGGTACCAGAAACTAAGGAGTACATGCTAAAGTAGGGGCAAATGACGCAGTATGTGTAAGTGTTCTGACACACTGTCAATGATCATATTTTGTATGTCTAAGAACGACTATAGTTGTGGAAGTCTTAGTCTACAGCGATTCAACTACGACGGAAGGAACAGTTTCTCGAAACAGCTCTTGTTCTGGGTCATATTGCAGAGAGAGAGAGAGAGAGGAGAGAGAGAGAGAGAGAGAGAGACGAATTGAAGAGTTTCCGAAAATTTTTAATCCTTCCAGGATGATTTCCTCTGGTATATGAAGTGATCAGATATCAACCATCCAATTCTATGTTTAAAAAAAAAATCATCATTATTATTTCTATTACTGTTACTACAATCGTCATCATATCATTATTGCTACTGTTATTACCAATACAAATACCATCATCATTATTACCATGTGTTATCATTTTTATTTTTTTCGTATTTGTCATTTATCAAATAATTTCTTCATTGATATTCGTATTTTATTAAAATTCTATTGTGCTTCCTTTTGCATTGAATACACGCACACACACACACACACACATATATATATATATATATATATATAATATATATATATATATATACATACATATATATATATATATGTGTATATATATATATATATATGTGTGTGTGTGTGTATTCATGCATATATATGTATATATATGTATACAGAGAGAGAGAGAGAGAGAGAGAGAGGAGAGAGAGAGAGAGAGAGACTGGGGTAGGCTCGGGTTGGGAGTACCTTATTCTACATATATAGAAATATCCAGCAAATAATACATCAAAAGATGTCATAAATCTCATAATTATGCGAAGCTAATTATGAACCAAAAGTACCTTTTTATGCACAAAAGTCAAACTAATAAAGGTTCACGTCAGCTGCATGGAATGTGCAATATGAGAAACTATAAATACTGTCTAAATATTGTAAACAGGATAAATATTGGCACAACAGAGTTAGTTTGTCTCATAGTCAAAGCGCTTCTGTATTAAAGTAGAAAGACTGTATGATTGTGTATACATACATGTGTTTTATACGTATGAGGGATTTACAGTACGTATATATACATATATGTATATGTATATATATATATATATGTATGTATATATATATATGTATGTATATATATATATATATATATATATGGTATTTACAATGCCTATACGTACACGTTTTTATGCCTTTTTTATTTTCACAGTTTTCTAGGCACATTTTTCTATGGATACGTTTATTTATATGTGTATATATATATATATATATATATATGTATACATATATTATATATATATATATATATAAATATATGTATACATATATTATATATATATATATATATATATACATGCAACTATAACAACGACATATGCAGCCGTTTCTAGTCCACTGCTGGACAAAGGCCTCAGATATATCCTCAGCCATGTCTGGTGTTTGTCCATTTTTATCACTATGCTGGCCACTGCTGATTGGTGATGTTGGGAGACTTTAGTTTGATCGCTCACAGCAAATCAACCTGGTATTGGTGGCTCTGACTAGTACAGCTTTGCTGATCATGGTGATACACAAACCCTTTCACCCCGTTAAGTCATCCCCACTCAGCAAGGGATATGGTGGCCTATTGGAAACGTACCTGCCTGGCAATCCGTTGAAATTGAGATAGTCTCTCTTAAACTCGGTAGTTTCTTGTAGTCTGGAACCTCACAATCCTTGTGAGCTAAGAATGGGAGGTTTTGGTGAGTCTATATGTCTACATGCTAAGTCATCAGCAGCCATTGCTTAGCCTTCCTTGGTCTTAGCTATGGTGGAGAGGTTGCATGGCTACTGATCATATGGATATATGGTCAGTCTCTATATGGCATTGTCACTGTCCCTTGCCTCTGACATTCATGAGTGACCTTTAAACGTTATTAATCCTTGTACTTCAGTGGTAAGGACTCATGCCCCACCACATAGGGCACCTGGCTACGTTTCCCCATAAATGATTTACTTATGGAAAATTAATACCCATTGGATGTGCCAGCTAAGATAGGGCATGGGTATGGTAATATAAGAGTAGTATATCAAACCCTTACTCTATATGATTAACTGAAAAAGTAGTGCCGCTTATCTTAAGCAAGATTTATTTTGTTTAATTTGCTTGCAGTACTAAAAGAAGAGCTTCGAATTTTCGAAAATCCTGACCATTCATCATTAATAAGATTTAAGGGAAAATAACTTTGCTTAATCTAGTGTAATACGCTTATTTTTAAAGCTGAAACTTATTCAAACTAAGTAGTCGAGAATTAGTAAAAGATATTAATTTTGACTTGGTCAATTTTTTTTTTTTTTTTTTAACGTAAATGAGCGCGGGGTCGAAGGTCAAGAGTTTATTACCGTAAAATTACTATGTAATTCAGTTCATCTTTTTCGAAAATATAAAATTCCAATTTCATATACTTACGATAAACATGTAAGTAATAAAGTTTATATAGTGACTATTAAGCTTTCCATGCTGTTTCTAGAATTTACATCAATATTTGGCTTTAAGGGATTAGATTAAAAGGAAGCATATATATATATATATATATATGTATGTATGTATATATATATATATATATATATACATACATACATACATACATACATACATATATATATGTATATATTATATATATATATATATTTATATATATATATATATATATATATAATGTGTGTGTGTGTGTTTGTGTATGCATACTGTGTGTGTAAACATATCTTGTAATATCCAACAATCTTATATAATTTTAAATCAAAGAATAGAATCGATTACTTTTCAAATATAGAAAGGAAATGGAAAAATCGGGATGCATATATTTCTAAAGGCTTCACTGAAGGAAATTACAACTAATAATAATGTTCTGAGTTTCCAGTTGTATTAATATTTCCAGGGATTTTTTTTTCCGAGACAGTTGTGAAAGGCTGGTTATTTCTATCAGATAAGGTAAATGAGGTTCTCTCTCTCTCTCTCTCTCCTCTCTCTCTCTCTCTCTATCTCTCTCTCTCTCATAATTAACTAGTGCAACCCCCTTCATTAACTCTCATCTTTAAGCAAGTTCATTAGTTTATGTATGCAGTGAGACGCTTCCGATGCGCTGTAATTTTGTTTATTTCAGTAAAAAATATTAGTCAAGATGCTTTAATTTAACTATAAATAGTTTATTCTGTATCTTAAGCTATATTCCCCCCTCCTCCCTCACTCTCTCATAACAATGAGACCAATTTAAAGTGTATTCAAAATTTTCATTTTAAAAAAGAAAATAAAACATGGCGTGTTATTCCCTTAGACTTACCCGAGATTTTTCTGAAAATTCTGGTGCCATTGTCCGCTTACATTTGCCTTTCCAAGTTCTCCGGAGAAAATGTACGAAATTCATGGGAGTTCGTAATACTTCCTTATTCAGTTACGTTGTCTTTTCTCTTAAATCTTCCATAAAGTCTGATATTAGATTACTATGCGATTAAGGAGGTAAAGACTGTGTAGTATAAAGCGTCTCCCCTACACTGCATCTCTATCTCTCTCTCTCTCTCTCTCTCTCTCTCTCTCTCATACCATGCGCTTATCATTAGCAGCGATTCATGACGAGTTTGTCTTTAATTATTACCGTACAAGATACAATTTATTATTTCATTGTATATAGGTATGTGCAGTAGATAGATAGATAGATAGATAGATAGATAGATAGATAGGTTAATAGATAGATAGGTAGGTAGACAGATAGAGGGATAGTGGTTATCAAATTATTATTTTATTTTAACTGGAGTATCAAAGGCTGAAATAATTATTAACAATATAATTTTTTTTTTTTGCGTCTGACAAAAAAAAACTTATTTATTTTAGTGTTGTTACTGTTCTGCTGCTTTTCCAACTAGTGTTGTAGCTTAGCAGTTAATGATGATAATAATAATACTAAATTACAATTCAGACATCTTATATTTTCCTTCCCTTTCTCCCTCTAAGTAAGTAGTTTTGCCTGAACACCAGTTCTCCATTTTGGCGATAATTCAACTGCCAATCGAGTCTCTCTAATCATAGAATTGGACTGAAAATAAAGAGGCGCTTCACTTGATACCCAAATCTTGGCGCATTTGGACCATAAGCAAAAATAGTCTCCTCCCCTCACCCCCTCGAGTCTCCTCCCCTCACCCCTCTCAGTCTCCTCCCCTCACCCCTCTCAGTCTCCTCCCCTCACCCCTCGAGTCTCCTCCCCTTACCCCTCGAGTCTCCTCCCCCACCCCTCGAGTCTCCTCCCCTCACCCCTCGAGTCTCCTCCCCTCACCCCTCACCCCTCGCCTATTGAAAATAATTAAGAGCCTATTAGGGAGAGGATAATCCCATCATGTTATAGATAATCCTAAAATCAATATCGGATCGGAGGAGGACCATTCAGGACATTTTGGGAATTTTAGCGTTCAAACAAGGTTCTGTCATTAAGCGGCACACACGTTTGGTTTCCGGAGATAAAAGCATTTTTGAGTGGTTTACCATTTCTCTCTCTCTCTCTCCTCTCTCTCTCTCTCTCTCTCTCATACAATGGTAATCAATAGTGATTTTATTTATATTCTATATGATGCTGCTAATGATGGTGAAAAGGGATATTTATAATGTTGTCGTTTTTGCTATTATTATCTCTCTCTCTCTCTCTCTCTCTCTCTCTCTCTCTCTCTCATACAATAATAATCATTAGTGATTTTATTTTTATTCTATATGATGTTGCTAATGATGGTGAAAAGGGATATTTATAATGTCGTTTTTGTTAGTATTATTATTCTCTCTCTCTCTCTCTCTCTCTCTCTCTCTCTCTCATACAATAGTAATCAATAGTAATTTTATTTTTATTCTGTTTGTATGATATTGCTAATGATGGTGAAAAGTGATATTTATGATGTCGTTTTTGTTAGTATTATTATTCTCTCTCTCTCTCCTCTCTCTCTCTCTCTCTCTCATATACAAGTCATCAAAACGATATGAGTAATTACTTGAAGGAAAATTTTATTTTTATTCTATTTCTATGATATTGCTAATGATGGTGAAAAGTGATATTCATAATGTCGTTTTTGTTATTATTTCTCTCTCTCTCTCTCTCTCCTCTCTCTCTCTCTCTCTCTCTCTCTCTTTCTCTCTCCTCTCTCTCTCTTTCTCTCTCTCTCTCTCTCAATAGTCACCAATAATAATTTTATTTTGATTCTATTTTTATGAACGTCAGTAATTGGTAATTAAAAAAGATTAATTTTCTTTGACCTATCTTTTTACATTGTGGGGTTGTGGTAGCCTATTGAAAAAGTCCCTGTCTGGCTACCTCGATGGTTTCTTGTAGTGTCGACCACCTCATCATTCTGTCTGCAACCTCACCATCCTTGTGAGCTAGGGATTGGGGTTTTGGGGGAGCCTGTATGTCTGCCTGCTGAGTCATCAGTAGGTAGATGTATGTACACTTTTAAAGGAAAAGACTTAGTTCATTTAATAATGCATATCCATTTTTTCACGGAAAATGAGAATATCGCGGATACTGGCACATTACAGTGTTGGTGAAATGAGTATTATTATTATTATTATTATTATTAGTAGTAGTAGTAGTAGTAGAAGTATTATTATATTATTATTTTTATTATTGTTAATATTATTATTATTAGTAGTAGTAGTAGTAGAAGTATTATTATTATTATTATTATTGTTGTACGCTATCCGTAAAATAAGACAGTTAAATATTTAGATAGATACGCACACACCACACGCCCCTTTCACCAGGGTATGACTCCTCCCTCTCCCCCCCCCCTACCTGAGGGACGGTGAAAGCTTGGCGTGACTGGATATATATACTGTATATATATATATATATTATATATATATATATATATATACAGTTTATATATATATATACAGTTTATATATGTGTGTGTGTGTGTGATAAATTTTTGCAGTTTTAGACGTGTTTTTTCATATTCAAATAAGCCATATATATTTTTGCAACATTGATGCATGAATATATATATATATATATATATATACACATATATATAAATATATATATATATATAGATAGATAGATAGATAGATAGATAGACACTTGATTTAGGGATATTATTCTGTTGTTGCATTCGTTGTTAAGTGAAGTTAATGCCTTCTAGCATCATCTAACGAGAAATGCCTGGCTTTTATATCAAAGGAAATACCCGTTAGCTTGATACGATTATAAAAAGGATTTATGATGTGCCAGATCTCAATTGCTAAAGGGATTGAGAGATTACGTTTGGGATTTGCCATTGGCGACAAAGTGAAAAGGGAGATTTATGCCGAAAGAAAACATTCGTGAAATGGATTTTTTTTTTCATTTAGATTACAGATAACAAACAAGTTACTTTCGACCTGGGATTAACTTCGAATATTCCGCTGATCTTTTGTTTAGACTCTCTCTCTCTCTCTTTCTCTCTCTCTCTCTCTCTCTCTCTCTCTCTTCTCTCTCTCTCTTTGGGTGAGCATGAGTAGAATTTATTTTAATGGCAGTTCCATCCTTCAACTAAAAGGTACATACACACACACACTCTCTCTCTCTCTCTCCTCTCTCTCTCTCTCTCTCTCTCTCTCTCTCTTTCTTTCTGTTGTTATTCAGTCTCCTAAAGTATAATAGAAAGTGAATAATTTCATATCTAATGATTTAGGTCAATTTTAATTCCTAGAAAAAAAAAGAAGTTTGCGCAACCATCCCTTCATACATTTCAGCCTTTGAATCCAATTCCTTCCTTACTTCATATAGTTTGTAACTGATATATTCACTACCAACTACCTGCATGAAACTATTTTGGTTCTCATCTCCACTCATAACCTAACTCCCGTTCACATTTTCTCTTAATTTTATCTCCTTGCAAATACTATTCAATGCTCTCAAGGGTTTATGCAGCTTCTCCTCACTATCTACAATCAATATTACAATACCTCAAAATATTAAACCACTTCATACTCTATTCACGACTCATTTTCCTACATGAACACTAGGCAGAAATTGTGACATAACACAATATTGTTCCATATCCATGATTACAATCAAACCCTTACACTGCTGCTATCTAGAAATTCCATCAGGAACATTTCCTTGCTCTCCGAAACTTCTTTTTTCATACCTCTCATGCTTAACAACTGTTACTTATTATCTATAGATTATGTCGAGAGCTTACTCATTTCATATCAAACACCTGTTTCATATACCCATTTCGTCTTTCTTGACTTTTCTATCCAAATTAAGATACACCATACCTAGTTTTCTAGAAAATGTCATTTGTTTTGAAATTTCAAAGTCACACATTCCACCTTTACCTTTATATAATAGAACATTTATTCCTTGTTCACATTCTTGTGGAACCTTTCTATCATACAAACATACCATACACAGCTCAGTCATCCACTGATATCACAATTCATATATATCGTTTGTCTTAATCGCTTTAGTTTTGGTAGTCATCATAAAGATAAGAAAGTCATTAGGAAGAGGGATACTTGCCATATGCTTTTTTTCATTGACCCCAGGATATACTGTTACCTTTTTTTGTAGCCGGGGGGATGGGTAGCCAATAGGCAGTTATCAACGCAAGACCTACCAAAGGTGAGCCAAGCTTAGTATCATTAAGTCACGTACCTACATTAGCTAATATGTATGTAATCTTGACAAGGTCTTTTCTCCAGTTGCAGATAGCAGTATTAAATTTCCAGCGGTGTCAGTTTTTTTTTATTCGAGAGAGAGAGAGAGAGAGAGAGAGAGAGAGAGAGAGAGAGATTAGAGTTTCATTTTAATGTTACTGAGTACTTTCTGTCGAATACGGTTGTTTTTAGGGGAGAAGGAACTAACGAAATATAATATCTTAATTGCATTTTATTTCGCGACGTTATCGTTGGGTGCAAAAGCAGAAAGGGATCTCGTAATTGGTTACTTGAGGAAGGAAGGGAGAGAGAGAGAGAGAGAGAGAGAGAGAGAGAGAGAGAGAGAGAGATAAGAAAGGGGATATGGAAGTGAGTTTGTTAAGTCTGGGATTGCATGTGAGGAGATTTTATTTCTTAACATCGGAGATTTAGATTTGTATAAACGCGCATGCACACAAACACACACACACACATACACACATATATATGTATATATATATATATATATATATTATATACTGTATATAGTGTATATATATGGTATACCCTGTGAGTGTATCTGCACCCGTGCATTTACGTATGTCTTATGTGTGCGTGTATATATATATATATATATATGTGTGTGTGTGTGTGTGCAATTTTTGTAAACCCTCCATGGACAACACCTGCATAAGTTTAAGATGTTTATTTTCAATAGAAAATTTTTCTTCATTATTTTAGGATATCTAGAAAGATTATATGTTGGAAACATTGGCCTCACATTATGGCATTTTTTTCTTCATATTTACATGATTACCTTTTTATTGATTTATTTTTCTTACTTTCTTGTCAATTAACATCCACCTTTACTTTTATATTACAATGGCGTTATTTTGTTACCTTGGCTTAATTGTGTTATTTAGTGATGTGAAGAACTTGAGAATGGGATAAATTTTTTATGTTTCTTCTACGGCTTTGGTATGCATGAGGGTATCTTTGTATATTTACACAGAAAAAAAATACACGTACGCACAAACGCTCTCACAGAAGTATATGTGCATATATATATACTGTATGTATATATATATATATATAAATATATATTCATATATACACACACATATATATATATATACATACATTATATATATATATATATATACACACACCTGTAAATACATACATATATCTATCTATCTATCTTCTCTCTCTCTCTCTCTCTCTCTCTCTCTCTGTATATATATACTGTATATATATATATATATATATATAAATAAATATTTATATATCAGATATATTCATAGATTGATAGATTCATAACTACATGTCATTTTCATGTTATTGTTGTTGTTGCTGTTGTTTTTATCGTTCCCCATCCGCGAGCCACTAAAACAGCATGTGGGGGGGGATGTCCCGGTTGATGACGTCACTGGCCCGATTGCAATGGCCTTTTTGTTTCGTATCAGGTGGAAATGTTTGCCTGCATCAACCTCCGATGAAGAGGATCCACTGAGATTCGAGATCACAATTGCCCAAAGGGATTAAGGCATTACTTTTCACGCTGTTCAATAGACACAACAAAGTGAAAACAGATCAAGGGAAAAGAAAATGGTATTGACTGAGTTTTTTCCCATTTGGATAACAGTTTACAAACACGGGAACTTTTTTTTTTTTCCACTCGGGGCCTGATATGCAATATTCTGTGGATATGTTTGATGTGTTATATATTTAGATTGCTTTTCTCTCTCTCTCTCTCTCTCTCTCTCTCTCTCTCTCTCTCACTCTCAGTATTAGATATATATGTGTTTGTATTTGTTATATGTTCAATTTTCAACCACAAATATGGGGAGTATATATCATCCTTTAGTTGGTATATATATATATATATATATAAATATATATATATATATATATACATATATATATATATATATATACATATATATATATACATATATATATATATATATATAAATAAATATATACTGTATATATATATATATATATATACATATAAATATATATATATATATACATATATATATATATATATGTATATATATATTTATATATTTATATATAAATAAATCCATACTGTATATATATATTTATATATATGAATATAAATATATATATATATATATATATATATAATTTGAAGTTATAGATCTAAAAGTCATTCAGCTATTTACTTATATCCAAGCTACTTCTACATCCAAAAAATTACAAGGATCCAACGATCCCTTAGCTATTTATAAAGGCCTAACCTACTTGATAGGCCCATGGTTTAGCTCTTTATGAAGTCTAAGAATTAATTAGCTATTTACGAAAGTCAAAGGTTCTTCAACTGCTCGCAAGACCAAAGGTCCTTTCAGCTATTTGTTAGGATTTAAGGATATATTATTTGTTTACATGGGGTCTTCGATCTCTAAGTATCTTCAGGTCATTTTGGAGCTAAGGAGGCTCCTGGAGTCTTTTATAAATATTCAAGGTTTCAGAGATATCTCGTATACATGTTAAGGCCATGGATTAGCTCTTTATGAAGTCTAAGAATGAATTAGGTATTTATGAAAGTCAAAGGTTCTTTAACTGCTTGCAAGACCAAAGGGCCTTTCAGCTATTTGTAAGGATTTAAGGATATATTATTTGTTTACTTGGGATCTTAGATCTCAATGTATCTTCAGGTCATTTTGGAGCTAAGGAGGCTGCTGGAGTCTTTTATAAATATTCAAGGTTTCAGAGATATCTCGTATATGTATACTGTATATATATATATATATATATACAGTATATATATATGTGTGTATATATATATATATATATATGCTTCAAAAGTCTTTTCTCAATATACCTACAAGGATTTAATGGTAATATATATATATATATATATATATGTATATATATATTTATATATATATATATATATATACATACATACATACATACATACATACTTCAAAAGTCTTTTCTCAATATACTTACAAGGCTTCAAAGGTATTGATATACATGCAAGGGGTTCATATACTAATGTCCAAAATGTCTCAGCTTTTGGTACACGACGAAGATTACGAACGGACACCAGTTTATGATTTGCTTTTTATATTGGTGGTATGCTGACCACTGGATCCTGACATGTGCCCAGTTTTCAGTTAGTTATACGGATCACCTTCCTAACATAATGTAGGTCTCTGCAATGGTTGGTTCTTAGTTATGTATACGGACCAAAGTGTTGCTGAATATCAGATCTTTATATAAGCTTCAGTCTGCAGTCTGTGTACGTATCAAGGTCTTGCCTGATTTCAGGTCTTTACAAGTATCAATCATCAGTTACCTAATCTGATTACAGACTTAGCCGTTTTTTTTTCACACTTTTATTAAGGCTAGTCTTCGGTTATTAACTAGGATTATAAGGGTCCTGCTGTCTTTACTAGGAAGTATAGAAGATATTTAAATTTTTATTAATTTTGTCATTCAGTCATTTGTTATAATCTCTCTCTCTCTCTCTCTCTCTCTCTCTCTCACCATTACTTATGTAAGCAATTGTTTTTTGTTATGCAATATTTTTTTCCACAATAAATTATTGATTATGCTTTGAAATAAGATAAAAGTAACGTTACTCTCTCTCTCTCTCTCTCTCTCTCTCTCTCTCTCTCACCATTACTTATGTAAGCAATTGTTTGTTTTTTTATGCAATATTTTTTTCCACAATAAATTATTGTTTATGCTTTGAAATAAGATAAAAGTAACGTTACTCTCTCTCTCTCTCTCTCTCTCTCTCTCTCTCTCTCTCTCCCTCTCTCTCTCCTCTCTCTCTCTCTCTCTCACAATTACTTATAATAAGCAATTAGTTTTTTATGCAATATTTTTTTTCCACAATAAATTATTTTTTATGCTTTGAAATAAGTAAACTATATACCCGCTCTCTCTCTCTCTCTCTCTCTCTCTCTCTCTCTCTCTCTCTCTACACACACCGTCTTCCTTTTCCCCTTGCCATTTATTCTCTCCAGTTGGCGGTGATGAGACTGACGTATTGTGATTGATGGCATCTCACAACTTCTATCCCGAATATAACCTTCGCATATTCGGTAAAAAAAATGTTTGCTGGCTTCGTGCAGTGCGAAATAGGATTTAAGACGCTCCAGGTCACACTCGCGAAAGTTATTAAAGGATTACATGTACACTTTTCGATACTCATAGATATATAAAAAAGGTGAAGGGTAAATAAAAACATATCAGTTGAATTGATGGTTATTGTATTTCGTGTTTTTTTGTGGGTGGTGGTAAAGTGGAAATACGAATAATAAGAAAATATATGTGAATTTATGTGTTGCTTAAAACTGCGATTGAATTAGAAGCAGGATTGGTAATAGTATTTTTGCCAAAAAAAAAAAAAAAAAAAGAACGAATGGACAAAGGAAGAGTTAAACATTTTAGAAAATATTTTATTTGTTTAAAATTACGAATGAATTAGAAGCAGGATTGATAATAGTATTTTTGCAAAAAAAAAAAAAAAAAAAAAAAATGAACAAAGGAAGAGTTAAACATGTTAGAAAATATATTATTTCCTCAAAATTGCGAATGAATTAGAAGCAGAATTGATAATAGTATTTTTTAAAAAATAAAAAAACGAATAAACAAAGGAAGAATTAAACATTTTAGAAAATATTTTGCACATAAACCGAGGTAATATAAGCTGCAGAAAGGATTCACCAGATCATGAATAAATCTTTTTGCTTCGTTTCCCGAATTGATACGAGAGGTTTTGTTGACACTTAAAGGCTTAAAAGATTATTCATTTGCGAGTAGTGCCAGCGAGGGCTGAGGGCGAGCAACTCTCCAGCAGTGTGGCAACACCCACCCGTCCCTGGTGCTTGCATATTCACCCTAGGTGCGACTACTTATAGTCCATTTCTTTTAGCGAGGCATATTTGCACCGACTCTCAGCGGTGCCCTTTTAGCTCGGAAAAGTTTCCGGATCGCTGATTGGTTAGACATATTTGCACCGACTCGCAGCGGTGCCCTTTTAGCTCGGAAAAGTTTCCTGATCGCTGATTGGTTAGACATATTTGCACCGACTCGCAGCGGTGCCCTTTTAGCTCGGAAAAGTTTCCTGATCGCTGATTGGTTAGACATATTTGCACCGACTCGCAGCGGTGCCCTTTTAGCTCGGAAAAGTTTCCTGATCGCTGATTGGTTAGACATATTTGCACCGACTCGCAGCGGTGCCCTTTTAGCTCGGAAAAGTTTCCGGATCGCTGATTGGTTAGACATATTTGCACCGACTCTCAGCGGTGCCCTTTTAGCTCGGAAAAGTTTCCGGATCGCTGATTGGTTAGACATATTTGCACCGACTCGCAGCGGTGCCCTTTTAGCTCGGAAAAGTTTCCTGATCGCTGATTGGTTAGACATATTTGCACCGACTCGGAGGGGTGCCCTTTTAGCTCGGAAAAGTTTTTCCTGATCGCTGATTGGTTAGACATATTTGCACCGACTCGCAGCGGTGCCCTTTTAGCTCGGAAAAGTTTCCGGATCGCTGATTGGTTGGACAAGATAATTCTAACCAATCAGCGATCAGGAAACTTTTCCCAGCTAAAAGGGCACCGCCGCGAGTCGGTGCAAATCTGCCTCGCTAAAAGAAATGGACTATAGTAGCCCTCTAAGTCATCTCCGTTCCTGCATCCTTAATTTCATTTTGGCGCTTGCATATTCACGGGGTGCACTAGTCATTACTAAAGAGTGTTTGCAGCATCCCCTCTGACCCTAGGTGCGACTACTTAGTAGCCCTCTAAGTCAACTCCGTTCCTGCATCCTTAAATTCATTTAGTTTTTGAGTATAGTTACGCCGTACACTGTAGTGATTATCCTTGCAGCACTCCTTTGGCCCCAAGATGCAGCCCCATTTTTTTTTTTTTTTTTTTTTTTTTTTTTGTACTACGGGCTACAAGTGTGCAAGAGCCCGTGCCTGGCCCAGGCAATCTAAAACAACATACCACTTTCTAGCCTTCTTATTTATCTCCTTTCCCGCTGCCTTTGTTTCGTCTAGCATTCCTCTTTTTATCTTGCTTTTTAAAAGTTTAAAGGCCTCTCATAAATGACACAAGCAAGGGAGGGTCACAATGCCTTAGAGACTGACCTTGTATACAAATGATTAGCGCTCCAGCTAGGACCAGGGAGGGCCAGGGAGTGACTGGTGGTGACTCATTCATCCCTATAAGCTTCCCTAAACCCCCAGTCCTTAGCTACCAAGGATGGTGAGCTTGCAGACACTATAAGAAACTATCGATCTTGAGCGGGATTCGAACTCTAGTCCGGAAAATCACCAGGTAGCCTCTTTTTAACTTTGGCTGCATAGCTCAACTAAGCACCCCCCCTCCCCCACACAGTTGCGTCTCTACTCCGAATGGCCTCCCAGGCCACAGCACCGTTTTGTATCCCCAAATTCACTAATCAAATGCGATGTGCTTATGTCAGATTTTCAAAGATTAATAGATGGATTGTCGTTCTCTCATTTTTCATAAGTCCCGCTCAGGCTCGTTAGTGCTACTAGTGTCTGCAACCTTACCATCCTTGTGAGTTAAGGTTGGGGGGTTTGGGGGAGCATATAGGTCTATCTGCCGAGTCATCAGCAGCCACTGCCTGGCCCTCCCTGGTCCTAGCTTGGGTGGAGAGGAGGCTTGGGCGCTGATCATATAATATATGGTCAGTTTCTCTAGGGCATTGTCCTGATTGCTAGGACAATGTCACTGTCCCTTGCCTCTGCCATTCATGAGTGACCTTTAAACCTTTAAATTGAATCGTGTAATGCTTTTGGATTGGTTGTTTTGTAGGATTATTCCAAATCTTTTCTGTAATGATTGACAGTGAAAAGTTGATTGGAAATGCTACCGTTCGATTAATGTCGCTAATGAATTCTATTTATTTTTAAGCTTAATCTTACGTCCAGCGCAGTGCATAGATTCTATTTTGTAATCCCTACAATACTAACTTGTAGTTTTTTTTTTTTTTTTTTTTTTTTTTTTTTTTTTTTTTTTTTAGAATATATCGGATTAAATAATTTTAGAATTTTTTTATAGTGAAACATGATGGAAAATATTCCATAAAACATTTAATTCAAAACCGTTCGTTTGGATTAATTTTTGTAGTTTGTCAGGAATATTGATTTTAGACATGCAATTATGCAGTTTTAAAGGTTTAAAGGCCGCTCATGAATGGCAGAAGCAAGGGACCGTGACATTGCCCTATCAAGCAGGACAATGCTCTAGAGACTGACCATATACATATATGATCAGCGTCCAGGCCCCCTCTCCACCCAAGGTAGGACCAAGGAGGGCCAGGTAATGGCTGCTGATTTCTCAGTAGATAGACCTATAGGCTCCCCTAAACCCCCCTTTAGCTCACAAGAATGGTAAGGTTACAGTGACCAAAGAATCTAATGAGTTTGAGTGGAACTTGAAACCCAGTCTGGTGTTCACCAGTCAGGTACGTTACCACATCGGCCACCACTGAGAAAAAATTTATATCCACATCCAATCCTAATCATTCTTCCTCGCTTAATAAAACTTTCAATTAAATACTTTTGAAATCGTTTATAGTGAGTTCAGAATAAGTTTGCTTTCTTACAGATAATGTTTCATTTATTGGGGTGTGGTAAAACGTCCCTGCCTAGTTATCTGTTTGACTGGGATTTGAGACCCGCTCAACCTTGGTAGCTTCTTGTAGTGTCTGTAACTTCACCATCCTTGTGAGCTAAGGATAGGGGTTTGGGGGAGTGGTCTACTTACCGTGTCATCAGAAGCCATTTCCTGGTCTTCTCTGGTCCTAGCTTGGACCCTGATCTTCTCCACCATATATTAAAGAGCAAGTATCTGGATATATATATATATATATATATATATGAATATATATATATATATATATATATATATATTTCTTCCTGGTCATGCTCAGCGGTATTGTCAGACATATAACTTCTCGGTCTCTCCCTGTGCATTGGGTAAGGGGGGAGGGAGTAGTCATACCCTGGTTGTGCTTGTGTGCATATTTAACTAAATATTTAGCTGTCTCTTTTGACGGGTTGTGTATACTAATATGAACTGTATATATTGGTTAATCTCTAGAGCAATGTCACCATCTCTCGCCTCAACCATTTTTGAGCGACCTTTAAACCTTTTCAATTGCTTTTTCCATTTTGATTGATTTATTGTACCTCATATACAAAAGATACACAAATACATGTGGAAATTAATACATTCTTAAAAGTGTTATTCTTTTTCTCTTCATGATACGATATCTATAATGTATAATATTCACTGAAAAATCCTGTAAACTATTAAAATAATTCCCTTCATTGATATATATTACAAATTGATTAATTAACAAAATGCAGGTCATCCGTTTTAATAATATTTTGGTATTTGTTTTAATTTGGGGGCTTGATTATGCATTGGAAAAGTCACGGTAAATCTGCAATCGGGACTTTTACGTTTCTAAATTGGAAATTGTTTGCTATAAATGGATAGGTTTCCGAAAGGCGTTCATCAAAATTTTTTTTTTTTTTTTTTTTTTTTTTTAAGGATAGAGATTTTTTCCCTCTAGGTTTAAAGCTCATGGAGCAGTTAGGTTCAACGAACATGACGTCATGATTTTTAATGACGTCATAAGTTTGAATGACATCATAAGTTTTAATGACGTCACACGTCTTTATGACGTCACGAGGCTTTTCATGACGCCGTTCGGTCACCTGACTTCGAAAGGTGGGATCATTTAAAATTTGTTTTCCAGAATGTCATTTGTCATGTGGTCAAGTGACTTCAAAAAGATTTCCTTCATTTTGACAGTGGTCATTTGCCTTTTGGTTAAGCCATGGTTTTCTTTATCTGTTTGTTTTTTTTCTTGATGGGGTTGAATCTTGAGGCAATTATCCATTATTCTTCTTACGTTGTCTTTATTCCCTCTTTAGTTAGCCACAGAGTCCCTCTCGCTGTCGTGCATCCTCTAAGATTGCTCTCAGTCTACTTTCTTTAAAAGAGACTCTTTAGCCATGGTAAGCAGGTCTTTTAGGTAGTGTCATATCCTCTGTACTATGGTCTTCCAGTGTCTTGGGGTAGAGTTCTCTTGCTTGAGGGCACACTCGGGCACAATATTCAATCCTATTTCTCTTCCTCTTGGTTTTTTGTTGTTGACATTTTTGTAGAGTATATATGAAAGATATATTTTAATGTTGTTACTGTTCTTAAAATATATTATTTTGATTGTTCATTACCTCTCTGGTAGTTTATTTCATTGTTTGCTTTTCTCGCTTGGCTTTTGTTCCCTGTTGGAGCCCTTGGGCTTATAATATCTTGCTTTTCCAACTAGGGTTGTAGCTTAGCTTGTGATAATAATAATAATAAAAATGATAATAATAATAATAATAATAATAATAATAATAATAATAATAATAATAATGATAATGTCACTGCTTCTGTCCTTTCTCTGTAGAAATAAGTAACCTTTGGATTCCACTGTTTAGTTACTGAAATATATTTATACTTCTTCTTTTCCCGATACAACGTTTCCCACCACGTTAGGATATACATATAAAAAACTTTTGGCTCTACTAAACCATGCTTCCTTAGATTGCAAGGATGGTGAGGTTGTAGACAGTATTATT
>NC_090727.1:133462830-133467830 GCF_036898095.1 Palaemon carinicauda | reverse complement strand
ATAGTATTTTGGTAGTAAATACAGCTTTTATGGTGAGCTTCTGATTGAAAGAAACTAAACCAAGCTTAAGTTAAGAACAAAGTAGAAGTTTGTGTGGTTTACGGAACATTGAGATAAGCTTACACAAATCTTCATTGATATTGTTATACAATATATATATATATAATATATATGAGAGAGAGAGAGAGAGAGAGAGAGAGAGAGAGAGCGCTTTTCAGTTAGAATTTGCCTAAGATTTTTTAAATACACAGAGAGAGAGAGAGAGAGAGAGAGAGAGAGAGAGAGAGAGAGAATAGGTATTTTGCAATATCTTACCAGCGAAACCAAAATCATTTCACCTGCTTTAAAAAATTAGCCTCTGTACCATGGTCTTCCGCTGTCTCGGGTGAGAGTTCTCTTGCTTGAGGGTACACTCGGGCACAATATTCTATCTCATTTCTCTTCCTCTTGTTTTGTTAAAGTTTTTATAGTTTATATAGGAAACGTTTATTTTAATTTTGTTTACTGTTCTTAAAATATTTTATTTTTCCTCGTTTCCTTTCCTCACTGGGCTATTTCTCCATGTTAGACCCCTTTAGGCTTATAGCATATTGCTTTTCCAACTAGGGTTGTAGCTTAGCAAGTAATAATACTGAACAATAATAATATAGAGATATTTATTTAATGTTAATGTACTTAAAATATTTTATTTTTCCTCGTTTCCTTTCCTCACTGGGCTATTTCTCCATGTTAGAGCCTTTAGGCTTATAGCATATTGCTTTTCCAACTAGGGTTGTAGCTTAGCAAGTAATAATGATTAAATAACCATCGCTGCATCTGCAACAAATTACAGAACTATCAATCCCGTAGTCTAGTGCAATGGTTTGTCGCATAATGGCTCATGCTTTCTCATTAGAGCTCTTGATTACTTCCATGGGGTGAAAATTTATATGCCTCTTCATGGGTTTCTAATCAGGTGTTTTATTTATATTCTTAATATACATTTTTCACATTCTTCTTTAAGGAAATTATGTAACGATCTAATTTGATGTTGTTACTGTTTCTTCAAATATTCTATTCTAATTTTTAATTCCTTTCGTAGTTTTTTTTTATTTCCTTTCCTCCATGGGCTATTTTCCCTGTTGGAGCCCTTGTGCTTTTAGCATCTTGGTTTTCCAAGTAGGGTTGTAGCTTAGCAAGTGATAATAATAATAATAATAATAATAATATTATATTATTATTATTATCATCATCATCATTAATAATATTAATAATGATGATGATGATGATAATAATGAAAATAATAATAATATTATTATTATTGTTGTTTGTTGTTGTTGTTGTTGTTGTTGATGATGATGATAATAAATAACAGTTTAGGACTGGGAAAATTAGTCAATTGGAGATATTCAAGAAAGCCTAGACATATATCGAATGAAGTTAGCATATTATATTATAATTGACCAATACAACAGTTTGAGCTGATTGGTCGAATTATTGACGATAATGTCGATTTTGATAAAATGATTATAAATCATTATTTGAACTAATATTCGAAAACGAAGATCGCTGCCTTTTATATAATACTTTTTGAGTTATCCGACAATCAACCCCTACCTATGGCTCATGGGTAAGGATAAAGAAATATTGATAATAAAGATTAAATTAGTATACAATGATACTTGGGTGGTTTTAATGAACATAGTGAATTCTGATGACGTTATTATGGAGGTAATTATTAAAATAATGACAGTTTTTTATGATAGTAGATGGAAGGAAAGATGCAGATGATACTACTCTCTTTGCATCGACTTCTCGCCCGAGTAGAAACCCTCGGTTACTGAATGCAAAACGGAGATCAAGTTAGAAGGAGTGCACGGTACACATTAGATGGATGAAGTTATCCCTCGTGAATTTCAAATTGCATTTTTGTCAGGAATTAATCATCCCCATTGTAACCTTTCTGCTGACTCCGCCCAAAAAGTAGGCATGCCCAGCAGTATGCTGTGGTAAGCAGTGAATCACAATGGGGCACGATGTCAAAAAATAATAAAGTAAAGAGAAAGCAAGACTGATGAATAGATGACAGAAAAAAGGGAAAAAATGAAGCAAGTGACATGAAACAATATGTATAAAAATGCTAGTTTCTTATATTAATGACTATGACTAAATGCCTTATTAGACGTATGACTCGTTTTAGATCCGTTGATTACCAACTTTAGAATTGTTGTTGATAAGAGACGCTGGCAGGGAAGGATGTGTTAAACAGCATATTCCTATCACGTTTATTAATTCTTTTCAGTATGTCACACGGGGGTTTAGTGGACGGATATCTATCTATCTATCTATCTATATTTATCTCTCTCTCTCTCTCTCTCTCTCTCTCTCTCTCTCTCTATATATATATATATTTTTATTATCTATCTATCTATCTATCTATATATATATATATATATATATATACTTACTGTATATCAACGTCGAGTTGGTGTTAGATCCAATAGTAGTTAAACGCTCCGGTTCTCTACGATTCTATTTGAAATGAAGTTTCTGGCCCACATAACACTTACAACCGGTACCGCAGCGCGCTGCAATGAACTGACCACCAAATACAAATTTACTTTTAAGGAAATAAGCCTAGATTGCTTCCCCTTCGAAGGATTTAACTTTGGTCTGTTGGTAACGTCCCTGCCTGGCTATCTGCTAGACTGGGGTTCGAGACCCGCTCAAGCTCGATAGTTTCTTGTATTGTCTGCAACCTCACCATCCTTGTGAACTAGGGATACGGGTGTTTGGGGGATCCTACAGGTCTACCTGGTTGGTCATTAGCAGCCATAGACTGGCCCTCCCCGGTACTAGCTTTGGTTGGAGATGGGGCTTGGACGCTGATCCATTTGTATATATGGTCAGCCTTTAGAGCATTGCCACTGTCCATTGTCTCTGCCATTCATGAATGACATTTCAACCTGTAGAGTGATTTAATCTTATACATAAATATGACTTCTTGAATCATATGTAAATAGATGAGCAAGGACCTTATTTATATACTGAAAAAACACTTGGTAAATGTAGCAATAAATTCTGATTTATATATACCTTTTCCTTCAATATCCATATCACTTAATAATTATTGAAATATAACGCGGGTATCTGATTAAAATTTCAAGACCTTTTTATCATGAAATCCACCCATCCCCTTTCTCCCTTTATTGTTGAACAAATTAACGAGCAGCAGTTTTTAATGCTTTTTATATTAGTTGTTGCTATGAGATATTATGGATATTATGAAGTGATTGATTGATTGAGAGAGAGAGAGAGAGAGAGAGAGAGAGAGAGAGAGAGAGAGATCAGTTTTTGTTATAAGATATTATGTATTTTATAAAAAGATTCAGAGAGATACCAGTTTTTGCTATAAGATGATATACGTTATTAAAAGATTCACAGAGAGAGAGAGAGAGAGAGAGAGAGAGAGAGAGAGAGATCAGTTTTTGCTATATCATACATTTTATAAAAGAACTCAGAGAGAGATATCAGTTTTTGCTATAAGATTATATACGTTATAAAAAGATTCACAGAGAGAGAGAGAGAGAGAGAGAGAGAGAGAGAGAATCAGTTTTTGCTATATTATACATTTTATAAAAGGATTCAGAGAGAGATACCAATTTTTGCTACAAGATATAAGTTATAAAAAGATTCAGAGAGAGAGAGAGAGAGAGAGAGAGAGAGAGAGAGATAAGTTTTTGCTATATACATTTTATTAAAGGATTCAGAGAGAGATACCAGTTTTTGCTATAAGATGATATACGTTATAAAAATATTCACAGAGAGAGAGAGAGAGAGAGAGAGAGAGAGAGAGAGAGAGTTCATTTGTAAACAGTCTTAGATTCCTTGATGTACGTATATCATAATGTCTCTAAACATTGCACAATCGAAAAGATATATTTTTGGCATCATAATTGAATATGCTGTAAAATAAGAACTAATCTGAAACTTGTGTCTTCAAGATTATACTGAATTAAAAAACAAATAACAAATTATCTTGATACATTCAAAGTATAGAAGTCCTCTTATTATTATTATTATTATTGTTGTTGTTGTTGTTGTTGTTGTTGTTGTTGTTGTTGTTGTTGTTGTTATTATCTAAGCTACAACCCTGATTGGAAAAGCAAGATGCTGTAAGCCCAAGGGCTCCAACAGGAAAAAATGGATATAATTAATATTTTCTTCTTCTTCTTGTCTGCAATATGATAAATTGATTTATTAAATCTTCTTCAGTTTTTTTTCAGGTACTTCATGTCATTGTGTAATTATAGTATGTAGAAAGATAATAGCTTTTGTGATTATTTCACATGTGTAGAATTCAAGCCATCGTGAGCTTTAGTTGAGCTAGTCTGAAAAGACGTTTGATCAGGATTCATTTCATATTTTCATACTTTCTTCTTGGTAAGGGTAGAAGAGACTCTTCGGCCATCTTAAGCAGCTCTTCTAGGAGAAGGCCACAACAAAATCAAATCATTACACTCTATTCTTTGGTAGTGCCATAGCCTCTGCACCATGGTCTTCCACTGTCTTGGGTTAGAGTTCTCTTGCTTGAGGGTACACTCGGGCACACGATTGTATTTTATTTCCCTTCCTTTCGTTTTTTTTTTTTTTTTGGTTCAAGTTTTTATATTTTAATGTTGATGCTCCCTGTGGGAGTCCTTGGGCTTGTACCATCCTGTTTTTTCAACTAGGGTTATAGCTTATCTAGTAATAATAATGATAATAATTAACTTAGAATTTCTTGAAAGGGGTTTTAAAATCCATCTCAGAATACATATTTTAGATTTCTTCTGTCGGATGCCGAAGGCTTTTTGTAGAAAATTTATACAGAAAATAAATGAACGTTGTTTTTCTTACAAGGTATTAAAGGAATACTTTCAAATGTCAAATATTATCTTTTCCTCTTTTTGAAAATGTATCCAACAAATATAACTAAACGAGAAAACTAGAATAGATATATTTCCAAAGAGAAATTTATG
>NC_090727.1:133449907-133452407 GCF_036898095.1 Palaemon carinicauda | reverse complement strand
GGAAGGTAATGGTAGGCAAGGGAAGAGTAGGGAAGGGAAGGAAATGGTAGGCTAGGGAAGGGAAAGGATGTGAAGGGAAGCGTTAGGAAGAGTAAAGGAAGATGGTAGGGGAAGGGAAGGGAAGGGTAGGGAATGATACCCATAAGTAAGGGAGGGGAAGAGAATTGATACAGAAGAGAAATGAAGAAAATGGAAGGGGGGAAAGGGAGGGGTTAGGTAAGCATCCCTTAAAAGGTTTTTCGTCTGTATTTCTGTCATATGTAATGTGACTGTGCAGTAAACAAGTAAATAAGAATGATTCATTTTCAGGTATTAAATTACTTTTGAATTTTCTTTTCTGTTTTCTATGCAATTTTCTGTTGGCTGTATTCGAGAGAGTGAGAGGAGAGAGAAGAGAGAGAGAGAGAGAGAGAGAGGAGAGAGAGAGATTCAGTCCTAATTTTCTCGAAGCAGGGGTAATTCCCATCAACCGTACTTTTCCTACAGAGCAAATTCGTTTTTTTAACCCACTAAATCAATTAATTATTTTGGTTTTGGGTAGATATATATGAGGGTGATCCCTAGATGTAATAGTAGTGTCCTTTAGCCAAAGTTATTGAAAGAAGTTTTTACAGAACATGCAACAAACAACAGTAAATGCAGCTTTTTCTATTCCACTGCATGACAAAGGCCTCAGACATGTTTCTTATTCTCGTCTATGTTGAACAGTTTTCATGACCATACTGCCAAGTGCGGATTGGTGATCGTACGAATTTACGCCTAATCGCTCACAGCAAACCAACCTAGTATGGGTATCCCTGACTAGTACAGCTTTGCTGATCATGTTGATACGCAGACATATTCACCAAGTTAAGGTATTCCCACTCAGAAAGTGAATTACAAAATAAATATATAAATAGAAGATTCTTAAAAATATAAATATAGGATTTGAAAACATGTCTCTCTCTCTCTCTCTCTCTCTCTCTCTCTCTCTCTCCTCTCTCTCTCTCTCTCTCTCTCTCACCAGAGACATCGAGAAGGGGATGAATGGCAGACCTTGGGCGTAGAGCAATAGATAAAGAGAAATCATGGCTCTTCCATCATCGGGGGAAACAAGAAGAGGCGAATCTTCCTTGTTCCGAGTTTGGTCTCTCAATGAATTTCTCTTCTCCATATTTTCCTGCGTGTTATATTCCTGCCGACATAATTTACGACTATGGGTTTTGGGGAAGGGAGGAAATTTGATCTGTGTGATCGTGTTTGGGTTTGTTTATATATATATATATATATATGTTGTGTATATATATATATAATATATATATATATATATATATATATATATATTCCTACAACTTTTTTCGAGATCTTTTGAAAAATAAAAGGATTTTTTTTCTATATAATTTTTGTACTCGTGTGTATATGTATATATATATATATATATATATATATATATATGTATATATATATATATATATGTGTGTGTGTGTGTGTGTGTGTGTGTGTTTGGGGGAGCCTATATATTAGGACATTCCGATAACATAATCTGATATTTTGTTTGGTTTTTATTAAAAAAAGGAAATTGGTTTCGTATAATCGTGTGTGCGTATATATATATATATATATATATATATATATATATATATGTATATATATATATATATATTTATATATATATATTATATATATATATATATATATATGTGAGGTCATCAGAGTATACTCATTAATTTCCTGGAAAATTTTCTCAAGGGTTATGATGCCCACGACCCTACCAAACGTGAACTGCTTGCTGTACCATTCCATTCAGCCACATGCGGGCATGTCAGTAATGTATTTTATAAAGAACACTAGCACCTATCTATCTACATCATCTCGCTACATAATTCTTGCATTCTACATATTTTTTTCTCTCTCTCCCCTCCCTCCTCTCCCTCCCTCTCTCCCTCTCTCCCTCCCTCTCTCCCTCTCTCCCTCCCTCTCTCCTTCTTCCCCCCTCCCCCCCTTCCTTCATCATTCTTCTGAACAATTCTCGGCTATGGTTATTTTTTTTTTTCTTTATGGTCATGTCCACAGTTTTCCCCTAAAGACTGGAGATGATTTATTGCCTATTCGTTGAATATGCAGTGTGTTTCTTCTCAGCCGATATGTGTATTATTTTTCCTTCTTCTCTCTCTCTCTCTCTTCTCTCTTCTCTCTCTCTCTCTCTCTCTCTCTCTCTCTCTCTCTCTCTCTCTCTCTCTCTCTCTGAGACTACGGGGAAAATACTGCTGGTATCCGGAGTCGTGATATGTGTGTGCGTGTATATATATATATATATATATATATATATATATATATATATATATATATATATATATATATACTGTATATATATATATAAATATATATATATACATATGTATATATACATATACACACACACACACACACACACATATTATATATATATATATATATATATATATATATATATATGTGTGTGTGTGTGTGTGTGTGGTGTATAATATATATATATGCATAC
>NC_090727.1:133437407-133439907 GCF_036898095.1 Palaemon carinicauda | reverse complement strand
ATTTGGATTATTTTTATCAAACGTGAAAGCGTCAATTGCTGTATTATCCAAAGAAACTTTACTTTCATGTTTACCATAATTTTCTTTATCAGGAGCATAATATAATTTTTCATAATTTTAAAATATTTCGTTTTTGTATTTAAGACAATGAACATTTTCCTGTTATTCAAAGGAATTAATGTTTTTGATTGTTTACTTCTTTCTTATGAAAAGTAATATAATTTTACCCAGTTTAAAATACTTTTTTTTTTGTATACGAGACAGTGAACATTTTTATGGGTTAACGTGTTTTGTTTTCATATTCAAGAAAAAATGAAATCTAACTTGGTTTATTTTTCTTTTGGATATAAAAAAAATTGGTTTCCTCCTTCATTTCTCAAAATATGTTTTGTTCTCTATTAAGAAAAGTAATATAATTTTACCCAGGTTTAAATACGTCTATTTTGTATATAAGACTGAAAATTTTCCTGGGTTAACGTATTTTGTTTTCATATTCAAGAAAAAGTTTAAATCATGTTTAAAATAGTTTGCTTCTTTATTAAGAAAAGTAATATAATTTTACCCAGGTTTAAAATACTCTTGTTTTATATAAGACAGTGAACATTTTCCTGGGTTAACGTATTTTGTTTTCATATTCAAGAAAAAGTAAAATCTCCTAAGGTTTATTTTTCTTTTGGATATGAAAAAAATTGGTTTCCTCCTTCATTTCTCAAAATATGTCTTGGAAAAGATGAAGGTACGTTCGTTTGTCGGGTTGTTTCTGTTCTCCTCTAAGGAATTGTCTTTCATTCCTCTTCCAGCCTTTGACAGATGGAGATGATAAGTATGACTCGGGGTTTCTTGCATTTTTTCCGTTATGAGCAGAGAGAGAGAGAGAGAGAGAGAGAGAGAGAGAGAGAGAGAGAAATACTGTTTTTCAGACATTCATTTCATGTCATGTTTCACTCACTCTCTCTCTCCTCTCTCTCACTCTCTCCTCTCTCTCTATCTATCTCTCTCTCTCTCTCCTCTCTCTCTCTCTCTCTCACATGACTGATGTGAATATCTGGAAACACTCTCTCTCTCTCTCTCTCTCTCTCTCTCTCTCTCTCTCAGAGAAATACTGTTTTTCAGACATTCATTTCATGTCATGTTTCACTCACTCACACTCTCTCTCTCTCTCTCTCTCTCTCTCCCACATGACTGATGTGAATATCTGGAAACACACTCACTCTCTCTCTCTCTCTCTCTCTCTCTCTCTCAAAAACATGACTGATGATATGGATATCTGAAAAACAGTATCTCTCTCTCTCTCTCTCTCTCTCTCTCTCTCTCTCGATGTCTGCCAGGTTGTAAATGAGAAATGGCTGATTTTCGTTTAATCATCAGAAATAGATTTGAGGGACCTTATTAAGCAAAACGAAGAGACAATTGCCAAAAATATAGAAGCAACGAATAAATAGGTAAAATAACAATTAAAAATATTTAAACAATCAATATATCAATATCTTGGATTTCTCAGCTCTTTAGTTGGAGATCTTTAAGCCAACGAAGTTGGAAGGAGGTTGTTTTCTCCCCTGTTTGTGTGTTTGATTGTGTTTTTGTATTTGTTTGTGAACAGCTTCCTGGCCACAATGAAACTTGCAGGGATTAACTTTTATGTAAAAAAGCTTAAAATGATTAAATTTTGGAAGGTCAAGGTCACGGTCAAGCAAAATATCCAATTCACGTCACGTAATCATCCATAAGTTGGGACATCGTTGTCACAGAGACTTCAAACTGTGTTCATATTTGAACGTATAAAAATCCACGCCAATTAATGCATGTTAAATTCAAAGGTCAAGGTGAGCAAAAGGTCAAGAAATAAGCTGAGTGCCCCTCCAAGTTTTCTTTCTTTACTGACTTCTTAACCAAAAAATAATTAAATTTTCAGAATATTCATCTTCCAGCTCATCGTTATTAGCAATTATATATTGATAACTATAATGTAGTTTCAATTTAACAACATTAAAAACAATAATAATAATTTGTGTGTAAAAGTCTTTACAAGCGTGTTGGTCGGAATACTGAATATCGGTTAAGTAAATGTTTGAAATCTCTATCATATGGTTTTTTTGGGGATGGGCGGATGTTGTTGAACGCTTCGCTAGTCGCTCGATGTTAAAAAAAAAAAAAAAAAAAAAAAAAAAAAAAAAAAAAAAACCAGGAGCCGATGCTGAGAAGGAAGATTTGAGAATTAGTTCCATATAGAGAGAGTAATGAAGAAAGAGGAAAATACACTTTTCTGTTGTATACATATATATATATATATATATATACCTTCATGTATGCACTATATATATATACATATATATATATATATATATACATATATATATATACATATATATATATATATATATATACATATATATATATATATATATATGTATATATATATATTTTATATATATACATATATATATGTATGTATATATATATATATATATGTATATATACGCATATATATATTTACACACGT
>NC_090727.1:133427407-133432407 GCF_036898095.1 Palaemon carinicauda | reverse complement strand
AAGTAACAGCCAAAGGATCAAGAAAATTGAAAATGTTCAGTTAAAGTCAAAATGTCAGGAAAATGGAAGTGTTTAAAAGTAAGTCAAACTATCAATAAAGTAAGTCAAACTAGTAAGTAAAGTAAGTCAAACTGCCAATAAAGTAAATCAAAATATAAAAAAAAGAAAGTAGAAGTGTTTAAAGTAAGTCAAACTATAAAAACAGTAATTTGAAGTGTTAAAGTAAGTCAAACTATTAAAAAAAATGTTGACTTAATTGGAAACATTGATTGATTTGCACATGCCTCTTGTAGATATGAGAGTATCTCGCTACAAAAAACTTTTATCCTACTTTTGAAAAATAAACAAACTTTTTATTTTTAACAAATTTAAAAAGGAAGCTCTCATGCTTTAAAAACTTTGAAAAAAGAGGTTATCCTACTTTTGATAACAAAAAGAAACAATTATCAAAAAACATCTGTCTCATTCATTTTCACCTCTTTAGCTAACATGGCTATGATGAGAAGTAAATTGAATTTAGACATCCCTATCTTGACTTAGGGCTTAGGCATATAAAGGAAACTCTACGGATGTAGAACGCCGTGTTTAAATGTTTAAACAGCTAATTGGGAAAAATTATTTTAAGTTTTCCGATCTTTAAATGTAATAGATAACCTCGTATTTAGACTCTTAATCGTCAATATCTTGATTGACAGGTATATTTTGTTTATGATAATTATGCAGTAATTTTTTATGAAGTTCTAATTTATGCCATTCGAAGTTCATATGAAAAAAATAATCACTATTATTATTATTATTATTATTATTGTCATTATTCTTCTTCTTCCTTCTTCTTCTTCTTCTTCTTCTTCTTCTTCTTCTTCTTCTTATTATTATTATTATTATTATTATTATTATTATTATTATTATTATTATTATTATTGCAAATTTAACCTAGGAAGTCATGGAATATAGTAGACATTCGAAATTATATTTTTTTCAATTTTTATTTTTAGTAAATTGAGTATTATGTGAAGCCTGGCACAATTAATTTTTTATGTTAAGTACGTTTTTACGTATTTTCATGTACGCATATAAATTAATACATACACATAAACACGTACAAACTACTTTGATAAAGGCTGCAAGAATGAAAATAGAGGAACCACGAAGCTAAGAAATCCATATGACAAACATGTACAGTTGGTCACACAAGTTCTTGGAACACCTCACCTCAAAGAAGTTCGCCTTGTCACGCCTTACTTCGCGATGAGTAACCAAGCAGATAGTTTAGGACTGTATGGGGAGACGGCACAGTTGGTGGGCGAGGTTTAAAGGTCGCTCATGAATGGCAGAGGCAAGAGACAGTGACATTGCCCTAGCAAGCAAGACAATGCCCTAGAGGACTAAACATATATTATATGATCTAGCGCCCAAGCCCCCTATCCACCCAAGCTAGAACCAGGGAGGGCAGGCAGTGGGCTGCTGATGATTCAACAGATAGACGTATAGGCTCCCCCAAACCCCCAACCTTAGCTCACAAGGATGGTAAAGTTGCAGACACTAAAGGCACCAACGTGTATGAGCGGGACTCGAACCCCCGTCTGGCAAACGCCAGGCAGAGACGTTATTAATCAGGCTGGTGCTCGTTTAAAGCTAGGTAGGCTAATGGGCGGTAATCAGGAATCGAATTGTATAAAAGTTTGCTCGCGTGTGCGTATATACCCACACCACATTAGGGAAATAAGGGAACAGGGAAATTGTTATATTACTTATATGCGTAAGCGAAAACCGGGTTAAATGAAGAATAGTTTCATGAAATAGTAATAGTAATAATTTTGATGTGTGGAGTGAAATGAGGACGTTACACAGTAGGGTAGAATAGTTCATAGGAGTAGAGAATTGTGAATGGGATTCCGAAGGATAAGGAAAAAAAAAAAAAAAAGACTTGGATCTCTCAGTGGAGAATGAGTGAGATTAATTTTTCAAGAAATTACGGAATTATGTTTTGGGAAACGAACTGTTTGGGTAAGTGGAGGTAGATGGGGCCGGAGTCGGGGGGGGGGGTGTTCAAAGAAAACTAAACGGAGATGGAGAAAAGTATTTTGTGTCTCTCTATGATGAAGAGTTAAAAACTTTTAATCCCTTTAGGTTTATGCTACGTCGAACTGATAGTTTCAACTGACTTCAGACTTGGATAGGAAGTTTTTAAGATATAAAGGCCTACTCTCACATCATTATTTTTCTTTTTGAGATGTTAATTGTATATCTCTTATAGTTAAATTTCAAATGAAAGTTCCTTCGATAAATGCATCTAGAACGTGAATATTCTAAAATCTTAAAATGTATTCAGGCCAAAAATAACAATACGTGATATGTTCGGAAGCTTTATGCTTCTCAAAATAGAAGTAGTTTTGTTGACAAATGTATTGAAGCCGAATATTTAATCTTGTCCATGCACACACACGCATATATATATATATATATATATCTTTATATTATTATATATAATATATATATATATATATACATATATATACACAACACTTATATATATATATATATGTATGTATATATATATATATATATATATATTTATATATCCAGTATGTGTTTCTATGTACTGAATATTATCAGGGATTTATATTCCTATGTTTCAAGGAATTATAATCATGCCTGTTCTTATACCATTTGAGCATATTAAACTTTCATAACATTTGAGCATATTAAACTTTCATAACATTAAACTCATGAATGTCTCTGTACATAGGCTATAACCTTTATCACTCGTTTGCGTGTCATCTTGAACAAAATCCGTGAGCCATTTTATCTTACCCCCCAAAGTTTTTTTTTCTTCTTTTTTTTATAATTCCATGTGCATTCAAAGAAATTAATAATGGATCCAAATTCTTTTGTAAAACTGAGGTCAGAATAAATGATAGAGGAAAATTACTTTGCTGTTTTTTTTTTATCGTGTTTCGTTTGAGAAACGGGGGTTTATATGGTTTGGTCGTATAGAGAATGAAGGATGATAGATTTGTGGAAAGGTGCTTGGAAGAAAGGCGAGAAGGATACCAAGGAAGAGCTCCTGTTGGTTTCACAAAGCCCAGAGATCCTCACCAAACCTCATGCTTTCTTGTATTGGATGGGGGCCGGTGCTGGCATAAGGCGGCGTCTAGGGCAAATATACATAGAATTTCATTAATGTTATTGAACAGTAAAGTAGATAATAACTATTTTTACCTCCAATTTTTCATTTTCTTTTTCCAATTTTAAAATGTACCTTATAAACTGCACTACTTATTTAGAAATAGACACTTTAAACCAACCATCTTTAAGTAAATTACGGTATTTCTTCTCTTCTACTTCTCAACCCATAGGTTATTGAGACTCATTAGGGTTTATAATCTTGTTAAAAAAAACAAAATCGTATGAAAGTAGAAAACAATGTAACGAATATACTTGGGCGATGCCTATAATATCCCACGTAAAGCGCACTGTAAGGGTTAGGAAAAGCGATGGGTTCCTGTGGTTGGGGTGGGGGTGGGGGGAGGGGTGTTCATATTCTGCCAGATGTATTTTCCAGGTGAAGGAAATAAAAGAGGCGAAGAAATGCGACGAATGCTTATTTTTAGCTAACATATCCATCTCTGTCTCCTCGTGGAAAAACTGGCCTGTTTTTCTTTAAAAGAAAATTTCTTGGAATAGAATGCCAGAACTCAAATTGCAATGGAATGTAGGAAGGGAGAGAGAGAGAGAGAGAGAGAGGAGACGAGAGAGAGAGAGAGATTTTATAAAGGATTCTAGAGAGATAACCAGTTTTTGCTCTAAGATATTATACATGTCATAAGAGAGGAGAGAGAGAGAGAGAGACGGAAGAGAAGAGAGAGAGAGAGAGAGAGAGAGAGACATTAAAAAGGCAATTGAGTTCGTAGCATTGATATGAGAGAGAGAGAGAGAGAGAGAGAGAGAGAGAGACATTAAAAAGGCATTGGGTTCGTAGCATTGATATGTTGATATGAGAGAGAGAGAGAGAGAGAGAGAGAGAGAGGACTCAATAAAAAGGCATTGAGTTCGTAGCATTGATATGAGAGAGAGAGAGAGAGAGAGAGAGAGAGAGGAGATTTTATAAAAGGATTCTAAGAGAGATACCAGTTTTTGCTCTAAGATATTATACATGTCTTAAAAGAGAGAGAGAGAGAGAGAGAGAGAGAGATTTTATAAAAGGATTCTAAGAGAGATACCAGTTTTTGCTCTAAGATATTATACATGTCATAAAAGAGAAGAGAGGAGAGAGAGAGAGAGAGAGAGAGAGAGAGAGCATTCAAACGTGTGAGATATGTTACATCTTTGTTTTCCCTCGATTTTTTTCTCATTCATAAATTTCAGACATTGTTCATCCGCACCTTTTTCTGATACCAGATGTCAAGAAGGACTTTTAAACTGACAGAAAATGTAATGCGCTAGATTTCTTTTAGGCGGTTTGTAATGAAATGTCCATTTTTGTTTTGGGTCTGAGTGAAAATACGTGCGTTAGTCTAAACCAGATTTATATAGTCTGAAAAGCGGTTACGTCTTTTTGCAAGGAGAGTAAAATTAGAATGTTTAAGAGGACATACACAGAAATATTTAAGAACCTGATTAAATAAGAGTGTTTAAGTTGAAATGGTAAAATATAATTTCACATGGTTCAAATTCTCCCCTCCCCCCTTTTCGAATCCGCAAAATTAATTTGGTGATAGATTAAGATCATAAACTCATTACGGGGTTATACTGTATAAATATCAACTATTAAAAAATTGCCGTAAAAACGGTAAAAAAAACCTGGAATAAATGTTGCCGGGCATTTGCAGTTTCAAAAATGGATATATTCACGTAAAGGATGATATTACGGTCACCAACCCGCAAAAAGATAACAAGGTATGATAAAAATTACGGTCCCCCTGTATTTTACTGAAATACGGGGGAGAACAATTTATTTTTACGGAGAATTTTCGGTCAAAATTACCGTTTTTTAACAG
>NC_090727.1:133419311-133426907 GCF_036898095.1 Palaemon carinicauda | reverse complement strand
ACCCTGTTGCATGGTCTATTTTTTTTCTTTATCCTGTTATTTGTCCATATTTTACCTCAGTCATTTTAATTTCTAGCAGAGAATTGTAGATTTCCCTCTTATGTTTTGCACCGATAAAGGATTCTCCGCCTTAATTACGTATATGTGATATAAAGGTTTTGCGAGAAATAAAGGTTTCATATATATATATTATATATATATATATATATATACATGCATACATACATATATATATATATATATATACTGTATATATATATATATATATATGTATATATATGTGTATATATATACAGTATATATATATATATATATATATTTGTATGTGAATTTACCAATACACACATTACACGAACATGCACACATGCAGACATACACACACACACACACTCACACACATATATATATATATATATATAATTATGCATGTATCAATGTGTGTGAATGGGCACACGTTTCTCAAAATGCTCTACTTACATTATAGTGGTTCCTTCTGTAGGTCACTAATATCCTATTTAATATGAATAAAACCTAACGTTGCAACAAAGTACCCATTGCAGTTAGCACACAATTCTCGTTCAGTCAACGTCAGTGTAGAATCTGACAGGGTGCTAGGAAACTAATAGCATCAGTATTTGATACCTAACTGAGTACCATCAGTTATAACTCGCTATCAGAGACATTCGATATGAAATGTGTTCGCTTATCAAACAATCTCACACTCTCGGGTATGTGTGTGTGCGTGCGTGCGAATGCTCGCGTAAATGACTCTATGATTGAAAGCATTCTATAGGTCGTGATAGATTTGCAATCTGGCCTGCCTGGGTGTATGCAGTTTTCGAGGACTGGTATGAGTTTAGCTATAAAGCTGTTTAAGGAAGTTGTTGTTATTATTATTATTGTTGTTGTTGTTGTTATTATTATTATTATTATTATTATTATTTATTAATAATAATTATTATTATTATTATTATTATTATTATTATTATTATTATTATTATAATTTATTAATAATAATAATAATAATTATTATTATTATTATTTATTATTAATAATAATAATAATAATGAAAATGATAATAATAATAATTATTATTATTGTTATTATTATTATTACTATTATTATTATTATCATTATTATTATTATTATTATTAATAGTAGTAGTAGTAGTAGTAGTAGTGTACGCGACACGTCAAAAATGACTGCTAGTTATTTCGATAGATATGCACACAGATTCAACCCTTCCCACCCCTCTTCCCATGTCCTAACTACAGCCCATCTCACAAGAGTATGACTATTCCCTCTCTACCCTCCCTAGGGACGGGGAGAGACCGAGTAGTTATACTCCTGAGCGTGACCGGAAAGAAATATAATTTCATATTTTTAGCCAGACACTTGCTTCTTATGCGATGGGACAGATTATTATTATTATTATTATTATTATTATTATTATTGTTGTTGTTTTTATTATTATTATTATTATTATTATTATTATTATTATTATTGTTGTTGTTGTTTTTATTATTATTATTATTATTATTATTATTATTATTATAAGGAAGTTTATAATTAGGGGTGGGGAATAACAGCCTAATTAGTTATAAATTGTGCTATTGCTGAAATTGACTAAGCTACTATAATTAGCTATATCGCTCAAATTCTTTATATCGTTAATATTAGCTATAGACCTAAAGCTAGAATTCTGTGTTGGTAGAATGAGCTGTTTCTCAAATTAGCCCTGGTTGTTAAGTTAGATGTACTGCAAAAATTAGCAATATTATGCAGATTAGATATTAACTCTATTGCTAAAACTACCCATGTTGCTAAATTAGCTATGTTGCTGATATAAGCTGTACTGCGAAAATGAGCTATATTGCATCAATTAGCTATATTGCCAAATTTAATCTTGGTGCTGAAATTAGATATGATAATCAAGAGAGCTGTATTAGTAGTATTAGGGGTACATCTAAACATAGTAATATTACTTAGATTAGATAAGTTGCTCTTATGAGTTTTATTATTATTAATATTATTATTTATTATTATTATTATTAGCTAGGCTACAACCCTATAGTCCATTTCTTTTAGCGAGGCAGATTTGCACCGACTCGCAGCGGTGCCCTTTTAGCCCCTAAAAGTTTCCTGATCGCTGATTGGTTGGTCGAGATAATTCTAACCAATCAGCGATCAGGAAACGTTTCCGATCGAAAAGGCCACCGCTGCGAGTCGGTGCAAATCTGCCTCGATAAAAGAAATGGACTTTAGTTGGAAAAGCAGATTGCTATAAGCCTAAGGGCTCCAACAGATAAAATAGCCTAGTGAGGAAAGGAAACATGTAAAGGAATAAATTACTTGATCAGTAATGAACGGTAAAGTATAATATTTTAAGAACAGTAACGACATTAAAATAAATCTTTCATATATGTACAATAAAAACTTTAAGCAAAAGAACTCTAACCCAAAGCAGTGGAAGACCATGGTACAGAGTCTATGGCACTACCCAAGACTAGAGGACAATGGTTTGATTATGGAGTGTCCTTCTAGAAGAGCTGCTTATCATAGCTAAAGAGTCTTTTCTTCCCTTACCAAGAGGAAAGTAGCCACCGAGTGTTAGCTGCACTTGTAGGTTTTTATAGTTTATATAAACATAGCTTGACTTGGCTACGATGCAAAAATTACTTATGCTTCTAGAATGAACTATGTTGCTAAAATCATAGTGCTAAATTTTAGTGGTATTGATAAAATTAGCAATGTTGCGAAAATGTGCTATTCTGCTAACGTTAAAGATAATGCTAATACTACTATATCGCTATAATTGTTTGCCTAAAATTAGCTATATTGTGAAAATGATATAAAACTGCCAAAATTGGCTATGTTGCTAAAATAAGCTATATTGCTAATTTGATGAGAATGTTATGTTGCTAAATTTAGCTGTTTATAGAATTACCTAAATTTGAAATTAACAGTAATGTTAAAATTAATTAAAACATTCTAATTAGTTATGTTTTTAAAATTGACTATACTGTTATGATTAACTAAATTAATAATTAAATATTTTACTGCTATTTATATTCGTTTTTATTAATTGTAAGATTCTGCCTTTTTAACTGTGTTTATAGGTTGGCTAATAATAATAATGATTATAATTAAAAACATCTCAATGGTCATTCCTAAGATCAGGGTTTGCCATTTTATATGGATTATGGAACACAATCAAGTTATATTAATTTAATGTTGTTACTGTTCTTGAAATATTTTGTTTTAATTGTTTATTCTTCTCTTGTTTCCTTTCCTCCCTGGGCTATTTTTCCCTTTTGGTCCCCATTTTGCTTATAGCATCTTGCTTTTTCAAGTAGGGTTATAATCTAACTTGTGGTAGTAGTAATAATGATAATGATAAATATAATAATGATAATAATAATAATAACGATAATAATAAAACGTTATATATATATATATATATATATATATATATAAAGAATACACAAGTTTGTAAAGACGTTATCTACACGAGATAAAGATGTACAGACAATTTAAAAAATAAGTAAGTTTTAAGGCAACTTTGTGAGGTCGTTTGCTTATTTAATCAGGACTCTCCCACTCCCCTTGAAAAGGGGAATGGATTCCCCTTGAATAGAAAAACCTTGCTTGAGTCTCCCCTCGACTTCTGGCACGTCAAAGAGAACGGATCTTTTGAGAATGGAGGAACTCAGGAACCCCGAAAGAGCTGAGCCTTCGCCTGACCATTCAGTGTAGTGTTGGCAGTGAGAGAAGGAGTGTGTCGCCTCGTGTGATCAATTGTGTTTCCATGATTTGTGTTTCGGCATAAAGTGCACGTGATAACCTCTTTTTTATAAGTGTGTGTTTCGACTTCTTTTTTGGCCCCTATTTAGAAGAGCATCATTGTTTGCAACACTACAGCAGCGGCGAGCCCGGTGGAGTGGATATGCACGAATTTGTGTATCTTCGCGATTGATAAAACTTAAGAACAGTTTTTTTTTTTGGGATAACCCTGCTACAGCATCGGCTTCGTTCAAAATCTATCTCTATCTCTATCTCTCACTCTCTCTTTCTGTTTCTCTTCGAAAGAACTTTGGCCTCCAGGACTTCAGATCAAAAGGTGAATAAATTTTATCTTTTGCCGGCTGTTAGTTTGTTTGTTTTAAATTTTTTTTTTAGGCCTAGGCTGTTGATTTTTGCATAGTTTTTTTTTTTAGATTTCTATTTAGATATTGTCAGTTATTTTGTGTATACCTAAAGGAGTTTAGATATGTTTCATTCATGTTAAAGGTTTGTCAAATTCAAATTTATTTCTCAATAGTTTTTTTAACTTTAGATAAACGAATTCAAAATTGCATTATGAAACTATTCAATCCATGAGTAATTAATTATTCCATTTCTATTCAGAAATTTAAATTTGAGAATTTTTAGATTGAAAGGATTTCAATTGTATATAAATTGACTAAAATGAAATTGTCTTACTAATTACATTCACTTATTATTACTCACCAACAAGAAAATATCTCAAATAACTTTTATCATTATGAGATTTTCTTAAAGTGATAGTATCATAGTCTCACATTTGAACATTGCACTTTATCTCTTCCACGATTCTCGCAGTAGTTAGAATTTGACAGCTGTATTCGGGTAAGTATAGCCGTATGTCAGAACACGGTCATTCATTCCGTGTAATATCCTACACACTCCCCCCCCCCACTCTCATACACAGCGCCATGAGGTCTCCATGTGGTGGGCAGACCTTTAACCCGCTGTAAGTTTTGTTTACGGTTTTGTGTAGGTAAACTTCGGTTGTTATTCTTTGTGGCTGAGTAAGTTTCTTATTTTTGTTTATGTGGAAGATCTGTTTTAATGTTGTTACAGTTTTATTTTGATTGTTTATTAATTGCCATAGTTTATTTCCTGTTCTTAGAATGTTTTATTTTAATTGTTTATTACTCTCATGTAATTTATTTATTTCCTTTCCTCACTGGGCTATTTTTTTCCCTCTTGGGCCTATAGACTACTTCTTTTCCAACTAGGGTTATGGCTTAGCTAGTAAATAATGATAATGATAAGGGTTTTTCTTTCTACTGTATGTTAGTATGTTTTATTTGCTGGGCTATTATTCCTTGTTCGGGCCCATGGGCTTATAGCTTCCTGTTTTGCCAAGTAGGGTTGTAGCTTAGCTAGTAAATAATAATAATGAAAAGTATTTTTTCTTTCTATTGTGTGTATGTTTTATTTGCTGGGCTATTTTTCTTCGTTGGGGCTCTTGGGCTTATAGCTTCCTGCTTTGCCATCTAGGGTTGTAGCTTAGCTAGTAAATAATAGTAATGATAATAATAATGTGTTTTTTTTTTTATGTACCGTATGTACGTATGTTTTACTTGCTGTATTATTTAGCAGATTTATTGAAATGTGTTCTTGAAATTAATCAATTCAAAGTGGTTTGTAGATTTTTTTTTCAACCGTGGATTTGGTTAATGGATAGATTATGATTTTGCTTTCAAACTGATTGCATTTTTTTTCTACGGAAGAAAAGGAAACGTTTACTTTCCTGCTTTCTGCAAGGAATAAGCCTCTCTCTCTCTCTCTCTCTCTCTCTCTCTCTCTCTCTCTCTTTGATGTATGATTGCAGAATAACTTTTGGTCGTTGAGAGAGAGAGGGAGTCGTTCTCAATTATGTGTATTTTCAATTTCCTACTGTGCCTCTCTGTCTTGGTTGTAATATTGATTGCATATTTGCGATTTTAGTTGCAACTCATCATAGATATTCCATAATAACGACTATATATATATATATATATATACACTGAGTATATATATATATATATATGTATATATATAATATATATATATATATATATATACACTGAGTATATATATATATGTATATATATATAATATATATATATATATATATATACATACACATACACACTGAGTAGACCTAAGAACTCACTGTCCCATTCATCGTTTTAACTGCTGAATCATGCATTAAATCTTCCAGGTCATCAGCAATACATCGAACCTACCTCTACACGTGCTGTAACATTCATACCTATATTACTCGCACTCTTGTGATATATATATATATATATATATGTATATATATATATATATATAAGTATATATATATTATATGTGTATGTATGTATATATATATATATATATATGTATATATATATAGATAGATAGATAGATGTGTTAATCATTATCATTATTAGTAATAGCTAAGCTGCAACCCTAGTTGAGAAAGCAGACTTTTACAAGATAGTGGAAATGAAATGGAGAAGTACAGAATAAACTGTAATATGAAATAAGTAGAGTATGTAAAGGTTAATAACAATATTGAGCATATATTCACTTTTATTTATATATATATATATATATATATATTTATATATATATATATATATTTATCTATATATATTTATCTATATATATTTATATATATATATATATTTATATATATGTATATATTTATATAATATATATATATATATATATATATGTATGTAAACTTGTGGTCTATTAGATTTCTTATTCCTGATCTAGATATAAATCAATATCTGACACCGTCGTTCACTTATTTCTTTATGCATATAGCATAAGATTTTTCATAACTCAGACCATCTTTTGCATTTTGATCTTCCAGACAGTACCAACCTGTTTGTAATACCAGGTATTCCGACAATTCTAACAGTTATTCCTTCATCATGAGGCTTAATATTACGCAGTATTCTAGAAGTTTTATTCCAGCTGGGACCAGATTGTGGAAGGATTTTCCTAATCAGGCAGTTGAGTTGGTAGGACTTCAGAATTTCAAACTTGGATCGAATGTGTTTTTGTTGAACAGTCTGAAATAAGTCTGTTTATATATGAAAGATCTATTTTGATGTTATTAATAATCTGTATTTTATTTTCTGTATCAAACACTTTTTATATAGTTTATTTATTTCCTTATTTACTTTCCTCACCGGGCTATTTTTCCGTAATAGTCCTTGGTCGTGGATCATCCTGAATTTCTAGAAACTGTGGTTGTAGTTTAGCCAGTAATACTACTAGCTAGCTAATACTACTACTACTACTACTACTACTACTACTAATAATAATAATAATAATACAGTAGTAATACGGGTAGTTACATCGTTTAAGAAATTGAATCATTATTCATATAGCAACGTGAAAAATTCATTCTTCAACGATCAAAACTCTATAAATATATTTTTCATCACTTGTGGCCAAGCCAAACGGTCCAGCGTTAATGAAAATTGAGTAGTGCAACACACTTTTCCTTTTATTGCAACTGTGGTTAAACCCTGATCTTTGCCCGCTGTCATTTCTTAAGTGAAACGAGTTACCAACTAGCTTTTTTTCGTGTTAGTAAATACCTGGATTTTTCTCTATCTTTCGTCTTCTCTTTTCCGTTGTTCATCTTCGAACCGATCGTATGAGAGAGAGAGAGAGAGAGAGAGAGAGAGAGAGAGAGAGAGAGAGAGAGAGAGAGAGAGAGAGAGAGAGAGAGAGAGTACGAAGATATCAAGGTGCGATCCGCCATAAAACGAAAATACTACGACGTTTTCTCATAGCGGG
>NC_090727.1:133396811-133414311 GCF_036898095.1 Palaemon carinicauda | reverse complement strand
TTGCAGACACTACAAGAAAGTATCGAGCTTGAACGGGTCTCGAATCCCAGTCCAGCAGATCGTCAGGCAAAGAAGTTTCTAATAGGCTGCCACCAATTCTGTCAGTTTACTCAGCTGTTTTATATACGGAAGGTATATAATGTAATTTTTTATGCATTTCGTTTTTGTTACTTTTAATGACGAAGATGTATGATATTTCGAAATAATTATGATTGAATAGAGATCATTTAGTTCACTCTGTTGAGCATGGAGACACACATACACACACACACATATATATATATCCTTTCTGAGGGGGGGATACGTTAATGCAGTGAAAGGGTCTGTGTATCACCATGATCAGCAAAGCTGTACTAGTCATGGGCACCCGTACTAGTTTGGTTTACCATGAGCGATCAGAATAAAGTTTCCCACCATCACCAATCCGTGGTGGCCGGCGTGGTTATGAAAATTGGCCAAATCCTAGACATGATAAGGGCTTGTCTGAGGCGTTTGTCCTGCTGTGGACTAAAAACGGTGGCTTTTGTTGTTGATATATATATATATATATATATATATTATATATATATATATATATATGTGTGTGTGTGTGTGTATCTATATATATACACATATATATATACATATATACACACATATATATACATATATACATATATCCACACACACATATATATATATATACACATGTAATGAGAGAGAGGGAGCGTATTTAATTTGGGAGAGAAAGGACACAAGGTCATTTATATCGAGAGGTAAAAACAGGGCATGCATATGTAATTAGAGAGATAGAGCTCACGTTCGCTTGTATTTAGAGAGAGAGAGGGGCACACAAGTGCGGCTGTATTTACATATTCTTAATACGCTCGCAACATAATAGATAAAGGCAATTTTTCGCACCGTGCAATTGCTTGCAACGCTGCCTCCCGGCGTGGAAGCATGAGAGAAAAAAATGGCTCATCAACAATATTGGCTATGCTTGATCCATTCAGTTGTTGCTTGTGTTGTTATCAAGGCAGGTCGTTGATGACGGTAATTTCTATTGGCTGTGCTTGATCCATTCAGTTGCTGCTTGTGTTGTTATCAAGGCAGGTCGTTGATGACCGTAATTTCTATTGGCTGTGCTTGATCCATTCAGTTGTTGCTTGTGTTGTCATCAAGGCAGGTCGTTGATGACCGTAATTTCTATTGGCTGTGCTTGATCCATTCAGTTGTTGCTTGTGTTGTCATCAAGGCAGGTCGTTGATGACGGTAATTTCTATTGGCTGTGCTTGATCCATTCAGTTGTTGCTTGTGTTGTCATCAAGGCAGGTCGTTGATGACGGTAATTTCTATTGGCTGTGCTTGATCCATTCAGTTGTTGCTTGTGTTGTCATCAAGGCAGGTCGTTGATGACGGTAATTTCTATTGGCTGTGCTTGATCCATTCAGTTGTTGCTTGTGTTGTCATCAAGGCAGGTCGTTGATGATGATAATTTCATCATCATCTCCTCTTACGTCTATTGACGCAAAGGGCCTCGGTTAGATTTCCCCAGTCGTCTCTATCTTGAGCTTTTAATTCTATACTTCTCCATTCATCATTTCCTACTTCGCGCTTCATAGTCCTCAGCCATGTAGGGCTGGGGTCTTCCAACTCTTTCTAGTGTCTTGTGGAGTCCAGCTGAACGTTTGGTGGACTAATCTCTCTTGTGGAGTGCGTAAAGCATGCCGCCAAGGGCCTCGGTTAGATTTGGCCAGTCATCTCTATCTTGAGCTTTTAATTCAATACTCCTCCATTCATCATCTACTTCGCGCTTCATATTCCTCAGCCATGTAGGACTGGGGTCTTCCAACTTTCTAGTGCCTTGTGTAGCCCAGCTGAACCAATCTCTCTTGGGGAGTGCGAAGAGCATGCCCAAACCATCTCCATGGACTTAACGATGTGGAAATTACAAAATCAGATAGATCAAATTGCCATCAATTACAAAAAATCAGATGGTAATTTAGGCAAATATAATTTCACTCACATTTAAAGCCCTTCTTCGCTGCTTTCTCAGCCCTTTATGCTTCCTTTTACTTTTTTTTTTTTTCAATTATTCTCCTTCTCCAAGTTTGTCCACTTTCTTCAACTTTTTCGAATATTTTTTCTTAAATATTTTGCTTCTTCCCCCTCTTCGTTTTCATCTGTGTTATTTTCTTTGCTTTTCCCTCTCTATTTTTTTTTGAGTATCCTTTACATTTCTAGACCCTCTTCATCCTCCCTATCCTATTCTCATTTTTGCTTGTTCTCTATATTTCCGTTATCCTTTCTTCTCTTTGACATTTTCCCCCTTTTTTTATAATACTCTATGACAGCTTCCTCTAGTCTCTCTCTCTCTCTCTCTCTCTCTCTCTCTCTCTCTCTCTCTCTCTCTCTCGTTAGTTTTTTGTATATTAATACATTTTTCTTTTCCTGTTTATATTTTTATTATTTAAATTCTATTATATATATAATATATATATATATATATATATATATATATATATATATATATATATATATATATATATATATTTGAGTGTGTGTGTGTGTGTGTGTGTAAGGTTAGCATATACACATTTATGGTAGACATTACATACCCTCAGGTTGCATGTTGGACATCTGTAACCAAACATATTGGATGTCTATACATTACATTGCTAGGAATTACTAACTGGTAGGTTCGCTCCATGTAACCAACGCATTAGGGGGTGTAAATTACAGGCTGATATCCGTAAACAAGTTAATTGGGGTGTATAAACTACGCCCAAGGAGTTAGAGGGCTGATATAAATGTTAACATATCTGTATATGACATGTTAGATCTCTAAATTATAACCCCTGTCTTAAATTATAACCCCTGTCTAAAATTGTAACTCTGTCTAAAATTACAACCCCTGTCTAAAATTACAACCTGTCTAAAATTATAACCCCTGTTTAAAATTACAACCCCGGTCTAAAATTATAACCGTATTTGCGACAGGTTACGTCTGCCTCCCTGTCATGGTATGTATCGGGCTTTTAATAAATTGCCCCAAGTAATGGCCAGCTACGCCCCCTGCTCCCCCATCCCCTGGGGTGGGGAAGTAGGTAGGGAGGGTCATGACCCCAGTGGACAATTCGAATTCCGGAAGTTAATTGAGGTCATTTGTTATTACCAGGGTTAGCTAGCAAACCTTCGCCCCGTTAATGGCTAAATACATTATGGAAGATTCGTGGTACGCTTCACGAAGTCGGGCTTTTGCAGACTCTTGCCCCAAACAACGATGCGAAAGTCATGATTTGAAGTTGTTTTTTTTTGGGGGGGGGGGCGTGGGGGGATTGGTTGGGTGAGGCTAGTTGTAAGGTTATAGGCTCTATAACCCTAAAACTATAATATAGAGCTTGTGAATGTTCAAATTTATAGCGAACGTTGGTGGGATATCTTATATACACTAGTGTATGCGACCCGTATATATGATTTGAAGTTTTTTTTTTGGGGGGTTGGTTGGTTGGGGGAGGCTAGTTGTAAGGTTATAGGCTCTATAACCCTAAATTCATAATATAAGAGGTTGTGGATGTTCAAATTTATACCGAGCGTTGGTGGGATATCTTATATACACTAGTGTACGCGACCCGTATATATGAGAGCTGGATATTTAGATAGATACACACACACTCGTGCATGAACCCGCCTCTCACCAGGGTATGACTATTCCCTCTTCCCCTTCCTGAGGGATGGGGAGAGTTGAGCGTGACTGGAAAAGAATATATTTGTATATCTATATATATAACCAGACACTTCCTTTTCATTATATAGATAAGATTAGTCAAGACATTCTCTCTCTCTCACGTCGATGACCATGTTCATTGCGACGCCTTTTCGGGTCGATCTGGTTATAACATAACTCCTTTACCAATCTCTCTCTCTCTCTCTCTCTCTCTCTCTCTCTCTCTCTCTCTCTCTCATGTGATGGGTTTCTTTCCTCCCTCTCCATACAAAGGAGCTCTCTCTCTCTCTCTCTCTCTCTCTCTCTCTCTCTCTCTCTCTCTCTCTCTCTCGATATGAAGAGTCTTTTATTATTTTCTGGTTGATTGAATAGTTTGAAATATGTTTCGTACGATCTTTGAATATCCAGGAATGCCTGGGCAGAGATAAAAGATGAGCTGGCGGTAGGCTTATGCATTTTTATGGCTTCTGGGCGCGTTCTTAGGCCTACTGTATAGATGGGCCTCGGTGAAATCTTTATTTATTCGCGAATATAAGTATTATACGTCTGAGTTGTTCTTTTTTAAAGTTCTAGTGTAGCTAAGAAACCTTTAATGTTTATCGTCTTCAAATGATATTTTAAAAAATAAAAATAAGTAAAAAATAAATAAATAAATAAAAATAAATGTCATAAGCTCGTATATTGCTGTGTCAAAAGTTGCAAGCTGTTTTGTCTTGTATATATTCCTCTTTTTTTTTTTTTTTTTTTTTTTTTTTTTTTTTTTTTTTTTTTTTTTGATTTTTGTAATTCATATGTGAAGGATGTAATTTAATGTTGTTGCTATTTTTGAAATAATTTTATTTTGATTGTTTATTCTTTTGTTGTAGTTTATTTATTTCCTTGTTTCTTTTCCTTACTGGACTATTTTTTTCCCTGTTGGAGCGAGCCCTTTGGCTTATAGCATCTTGCTTTTCCAACTAGTGTTGTAACCTAATTTGTAATGATAATAATAATGATAATGTAGGTATGTTAATAAAATTTGGTTAATTAGGCCTGATAGTATTAGTGGCATTTTGAATTAATGCTTATATGGCAAATCTTATTATTAAATATTTATTCAATTTATATGGTGGGCTTTATAAATGTGAGGCCCTTTGCGTCAATACGCGTAGGAGTTGTTGATATAAATGTCCCCTTTCTGAGTATGGATACTTTAACGTGGTAAAAGGGTTTGCGTATCGCCATGATCAGCGAAGCTGCACTAGTCAGGGTCACCCATACTAGGGTGGTTTGCTGTGAGTGATCAGACGAAAATCTCCCATCATCACCAATCCGCACTGGCCAGTGTGTTGATGAAAACTGGCCAAACCCCCAGACATGAATTGAAATGTCTGAGGCTTTTGTCCTGCAGTGGGCTAGAAACGGCTGTATTTGTTGTTATTGTTGTATATAAAGGATGGGTAGGGGGTCTAGGGGCAGTGAAGCCTCCCCTCTTATGAGGGATATGGCACCCTAGGTTCAGTAAGTTAAGGTGCGTTCCTATATTTGATTTGTTTATTTTTTTTTTATTTCATTTGTTTATATATCAATTACTACTACTACTACTACTAATATTACTACCATTACTACTGCTACTACTCCTACTACTAGCTAAGCTACAACCCTAGTTGCAAAGGTAAGATGCTATAAGCCCAAGGGCTCCCAGAGGGAAAAATAGATCAGTGAGGAGAGGAAATAAGGAAATAAATAAACGATATGAGAAATAATGAATAAATAAATTAAAAATATTTCTAAAACAGTAACAACATCAAAACAGATCTTTCATATATAAAAACATTTGCTGCAAGTTTGAACTTTTGAAGTTCTGCCGATTCAACTACCCGATTAGGAAGATCATTCCACAATTATTTAGTCTTAATAGAACAACGACCTTTCTGGCATAAGGCCAGTTTTATTTTATTGCAATAGCATATTTATTTGTGTTTATGAATGCAAATTATACTTGTAATAAAAGGTAATAAATCCCTTCTATAAAGAGAGTACCAAACACTTTAATGTGTGGCATCGTGAATGATGATGTGTAAAGCCCGTAGATTGATCGTTATTGATAAAAGTAGATGAATAGTGGAATGATAGTGTTGTTTTTATTGATCAACAGTGATTAATGTTGTGTGTCGGAATATGTGAAAAATGAGAAGGATAGGCCTATTTATAATATAATAAACTTTTTTGACTATTTATTTGATATAAGTAGGGAAATTATGGTAAAAATAAGCAAATTTTATCTCGTATGGTCTTAAGACTTCTAATCTGATCAAAACCTTTGATGAAGTTAGGCTATTAATTACCCTCCTTGATATGAAAAATGAGAAATAAAGGATATTTATAGTACATACAATGGATGTTTTTTACTATTTATTTGTTATTATGAATATGGAAGATGATAAAGATAAGAAAATTTATCGTAGACTGAGGACTTCTAATCTGATAAAAACCTTTGATGAAGTTTGGCTTTCAACTACCCTCCTTCAATTTCTACGTTTTGATTTAACCCCCCTCCCCCCTCATTCCACTCCCCCCCCCCCCTCCATCTTCCAAAATTGAGCCCCGAGGCTTCGCGAACAGCCGTTTCTACCGCGGCCCGTCGCGTTCAAATATGTCCGTCGGGGGATATGCCGTTGACTCAAGAAGTTGCCTAATTCCTCAGGGGGGCCTTTGTTTTGTTTGTCTTGCGAGGAGGGAGATTCTTGCCTCCTCCTCCTCCTCCCCCTCCTCCTCCTCTTCCTCCCCCTCCTCCTCCCCCCCCCCCCCTTCTCCCCTTTCCATCTTACACCTTCGGCGCCAAGTTAGTAGATAAACTATTAATCCTCCGTAACATCACCTTTCTTCCTTATATTCCCCTCACTTCTTCCCTCCTCCTCCTCTCCCCCTATTCCTCCCCCCTTCCCCTATTCCTATTCCCCCTCCCCTTTCCATCTCACACCTTCGGCTCCAAGTTAGAAGACAGTCTAAGGAACTATTAATCCTCCGTAGCATTACCTTATATTCCCCCACTTCTCCAATCCTCCCCTCCTCCATCCCCCACCCCCCACCTACCCACCTTATCCTTCAACCCCCCTCCCCCCCCTCAGGATGTATTAAGGATTGACATCGACAGGGGATGGAATGTGCGGACGGCCGTGTGATTGCTTGGTTAATAACGCCTGGTTGATTAATAATGCAGTTTGGGACGCTTGATTGTCAGCGTTGTTTGGGGGCGGACGAAGCTTCCTTATCGAGTCATGTCTTTTTTTTGTTTGTAGTTAATTGAGCGTTGTTTATATATCTATCTGTCTATCTGTTTATCTATATGTTAACTGACCGTAGCTTCTCTCTCTCTCTCTCTCTCTCTCTCTCTCTCTCTCTCTCTCTCTCTCTCTCTCTCTCTCTCTCTATATATATATATATATATATATATATTATGTGTGTATGTATCTTTTTATCGGTTTGCCTGTATCTGTCTATCTAAATATCTATCTTTCCTGTTATGTATCTATCTGTCTTTTCACCTGTCTATTTATCTGTCTGTCTGCCTATCTGTGTGGCTGTCTATCTTTGTTTGTCTATCTGTTTGCCTCTGTATCTATCTATCTTTGCGTATCGATGTGGTTGCTTATCTTTGATTATTTATCTATCTGTCTGCCTATTTATGTGGCTGTCTATCTATTTATATGTTTGCTTGTCTGTCTATCTATCTATAGAAACGTAATTGGAAAATACACGTAAATGTGCTGCTGTTAGTCTCATTCAAGCTCTATTATCGATACATGTATCATTATTGTAGGGCTATCTTCCCTATATAATAAAAAGTAAGTGAATGTGTACCTTATATATATATATATATATATATATATATATATATATATATATATATATATACATACATACATATACACATGTATACATACATATATATATATATATATATATATATATTATATATATATATATATGTAAACACACATGTATTTATATATATATATGTACACACACATATATATATATATATATATATATATATATATATGTGAATTTACTTCCGGTCACGCACAGGCGGGAGAGGAGTAGTCATACCCTCGTGAGAGGGTCTACCCCGAGAGGTACGGTACACTCGGGAAATCACAATCTCCCACAAATTGCGGAACCATCGAATAGTAGTTAGGAAAGGGGAAGGGGTTGGGAAGGGCTGAATCTGTGTGCGTGTGTGCGTGTGCATATCTAAATATTTAGACGCAGTGTTGATAGATATGGGGATTTATCCCCAGATTTGGGGATTTTGGGTGTCTGATGGGGATATTCTGTACAGATTTCTATGAAGAGGAAACAAAGATGAGTAAACCTTTATATTGTTGATATTAGTTTGCTTGCACTTATATGAAGTATAGTAAATGATTTCTATATAAGTAAAGCGTACATGATCAGAACTAAATATATTTGAGGAAATGGAGATTTTTGGGTTGTTTTGGGGATTATCATAAGTTTTGGGGATTTTTAGGCTAACCCATCTGGCAACACTGTTTAGACATCATTTTTGACTGGTCGGGTACACTAGCATGAGAGAAGAACTACAGCCTGGGAGGTAGAGAGCATATTTCAAATTCGAAGTTCTTCACTTTCTCTTTCACCTTTTTTGGTGGACCCGAAAAGTGGATTGCAAAAGACTGAGAAGTTTCCCCATTAGATTTCACGTCCGCAAAAGAAAAGAAAGTAAAAAAGTTCGCGCTGGAGATTTTTTTTACGAAGGTAGTTTCAGTTCGAATGCCTGCTGGAGTTATTTGCGGCTGTAATTTATTTAACTGGGGGCGTTAACTTATTTTTTCAAGGTGATGACGTATGTTTTATAGGTTTGATATATAGAATTTTATATTAGGATTTTATAGGTTGTTTATGATTTATGAAAAAAAAAATACACGGGAGTTTCTGTAGATATTTGAGATTGGTGTGGAGATGCAGACTGTAGTATGACTGACATGCAAATGTGTTTACGTTGATATACAGATATATATATATATATATATATATATATATATATATATATATATATATATATATATATATATATATATATATACTGTAAATGCAAATGTATTTACGTAGATACATAGTATATATATATATATATATATATATATATATATATATATATATATATATATGTATGTATGTATGTATATATATGTATATATATAAATATATATATATAATATATATATATATATATATATATATATATATATATATATATCTACAGTATATATAAATAATGTGTGTATGAGAGAGAGAGAGAGAGAGAGAGAGAGAGAGAGAGAGAGAGAGAGAGAGCGCAGGTGTTTTTGGCTTAGGTTCCAATTTTTTTCTATGAAACCGAGTAGCTACAGCATCCACCAATTATTAACATAATATAATATTTATAACAATGTTCATTACGAATACTAATACGTCTAATAATGATAACGTGTCGAAGGTCCATTTTAGCCTCGAGTAAAAGGGATAGTTAGTAGTCTGTCAGTGAAGGCCACTTTGCGCTTTCAATCACGGTGTCGTAATATCAATATTATTATTATTATTATTATTATTACTCGCTAAGCCATAACCCCAGCTGGAAAAGCAATATGCTATAAGCCCAAGGGCTTCAACAGGGAAAATAGCCCAGTGAGAAAAGGAAACAAGGAAAAATAAAATATTTTAATAACAGGAACAACAGTAAACATTTCAGGAGCCTATTGGTGCTGAAGATGAGTTTGATGAGTACGTGAGGTTGCAAATTTGTTGCAACTGGAGGGCATTGTCCTCCCGACCCTGGTGGCTTGCAATAATGTATGCAGCAGCACTTTTTATTCATGTTCCCTTCTCTTATCCCAGTACGCTCCTCAGCATTAAAGGTTTAAAGGCTGCTCATGAATGGCAGGGGCAAGGGACAGTGACATTGCCCTGTCGAGTAGGACAATGTCATAGAGACTGACCATATATACATATAATCAGCGTCCAAGCCCCCTCTCCACACAAGCTAGTACCAAGGGGGGGGGGGGCAGGCAATGGCTGTTGATGACTCAGCAGGTATACCTATAGGCTCCCCCAAACCCCCCATCCTTAGCTCACAAGGATAGTGAGGTTGCAAGGACCGAAGAAATTAACGAGTTTGAGCGGGACTCGAATCCCAGTCTGGTGTTCACCAGTCAGGGACGTTACCACATCGATGACCATTTAAATGAGGGGTTCTAAACTTTGGGTTACATGTACCCCTAGTGGAACAATTATTTTAGCTGGTGGGAGAGATGGGTGATAGATGAGTGAGGACAGTCAGCTAAAGCCAAGCTGACACTTGCAATAATTTGTGGCACGCATTGTTACGACTCGAGTCGTGAACTGGCGGGAAGTGTTCGTAAATCCGTCGGGACATCGTGGCATGTCGTGACGAGAATTTTGAAATGTTCAAAATTTTGGTCACGACAAAATTTCGTGATCGGGTCGTGAACTATGCGCGAACTGTTCGTGAACTCGTCGGGACGATGCGGGAGGTGCGCAAACTATGCGTGAACTCGTCGTGCCAGTTTGTGTCAATGTGGACAGGTCAGCTGTGATTTTGAGGTAATTTTTTTTTCTTTTTTATTTTCCAGTTCGTGCCACAAAATGTCACGACTTGCCACGAGAAATTCGTGGCAAAAAGTCGTGCAAGTGTCAGGGTACCTTAACTATCCATGGTGGGGACTTGTTTCAAAAGTCAATTATTAGTAAAAGTAATATAAAGTGTTGTTTAACAACAATTTTATTTCTTATTTATATTTTATTTACTAAAGTGACTTTATAACCATAATAAGAAAAATGTATATTTATAGATACATTTTTCTTTTTCTTGTTATGGTATTAAAAGTTATTTTAGTACAATAATTGGGGGTTTTTTCATTTACTTTTTGTTTTCTGGCGAAATATTTGTTGATGTTGAAGTTGATCTTTGTGGATTTTGCAAAATAGTAGGGCTACGGAGATCTGGGGCTTTGTGGTAAGTCTTGTATTTGAATCTAAGAAAATAACTAGTACTGCGCAATACACGATGTAATCTGCATTGAGATTATTATTATCATTATCACTTGCTAAACTACAACCCTAGTTAGAAAAGCAGGATGCTATAAGCGCAGGGGCTCCAACAGGGAAAAAACCCAGTGAGGAAAGGAAATAAGGAAAACCTAAAGGAGAGGTTCAAGAACAATAACATTTAGATAAATATTTCATATATAATCTATAAAAACTTCAAAATAACAAGAGGCAGAGAAACAAGATAGAACAGTGTGCCTGAGTGTACCCTCAAACAATAAGATCATATAACAATATTAATTTCATTGTATCTCTTTTTCATCCTGAATTTTATGGGTACACACGAATCTATGAACATACCCATAGGACACAGAAGAACAAAAAGATTGGGAACCCATGGTTTAATACATTGCAACTTCATCGTTCAATGATTGGGGAACTTGATACGTTGAAGATTCTGAAAAGAATTTAGCTTTTTATTATTTGATCCTACGACCATACAAAAACCTTCGTCTTTTGTATGCTGATGCCTCGGGGGCGCGTCCGTATAAAAGACTTCAGGTTTGTTTATCTTGGAGGGAAAGGCAGTTTATCTTATGTATTTCTAGATCCTATTGTTGTTGGTGTGTATTGTAAAGGATATAACCATTTTGAGGATGGTTTGTTTGTGAATGCGAGCACGCGTACACTCACATAGAGTGTATACACGTACTTATGTATATATGTACTATGTATATTTTATACATATACAGTATGAATGTATGCACACATATATGTGTGTATGTATGTGTATACGATATATATATCATACAAATGCAGTATATATACACATATAGGCTATATATATATGTATATACTGTATATATATATATATATATATATATATATATATATATATATATTCCGTTATATATACTATACATACATACATACATATGTATGTATGTATGTATATATATATATATATATATATATATATATATATCCTTCCTTAAAGTACATCGTTTTGCTTGGAATACACATAGACGGACACTAGCACAATTCACGTTGGCCATTTGATTATGAAGGCGATGGGTTCTTGGGAATATAGGCCGTTGCATCCCGCATCTTGTATCTTGCATCTTGCCAGAGAGATTCGGGTCAAGATGGTCCATTTGATGCTAGTTATTCGGGTACGATTACCACCTCTGTGTCGGGAGGTTCCGGCTCATGAACCCTTGGCCACATTCTCTCATATTAGTCATGGTCTCCTTATGTGGCCAGGGCTTGCTTATCGGGTGCTGGTTGAATGGTCCGTAGTTGGCCTTCATATATACACAATTACGCACGCACACACACACTCATGTATATTTTATATATATATATATATATATATATATATATATATATATATATATATATATATGTATATATATATATATATATATATATATATATATATATATATATATATATATATATATAGTATATATCCTTCTTTGTGGGGATAGCTTTACGTGGTGAGAGTGTTTGTGTATTGCCATGATCAGCAAAGCTGTCTGTACGAGTCAAGGCTGACCATACTAGGTTGGTTTGTTCAGAGGGATCAGACTAAAGTTTCCCACCATCACCAATCCGCAATGGCCAGAGTGTTGATGAAATGGCCAAACCCCAGGTATTAATAAGGACATGTCTTGAGGTCTATGTCATGCAGTGGACTAGAAATAGCTGTATTTGTTGTTGTTGTTGTTGTTGTTGTTGTCTTTGTGTGTGTGTGTGTGTGTGTTTGATAAGGAATTCTTCAACTGTTAATAAAATATAAAATAATATTTAACGACATAGGTATTCGTACATTTCCTTGTTCTGTTGTGCTACTCATTAACATGTCGATGAAAACTTAATATTCCGAAAGAATTCTTAGGATTAACGATGCTCTATTTACAACTTCTCGTTTAGATGTATATCCTATGATGGTGCCATGTTCATAGTATAAAAGCTCTGGATCAAGGTTAAAGATCAGGTGCGGTCAGCGCGAGTTATGGTTTTAAACATGGAGGACTGAAAAGGGTTAATACAGGTTATGGGTTTTCGTGCTGAGATCGTAAAGGGTTTAACGATGATGACAGGAAAGGGTTTTCAAGGTTATTTAGGGCTTCAAGGTTCTGGTCACAAAATGCTATGTGGTGGCCGATGTGGTAACGTCCCTGACTGGTGAACGCCAGACTGAGGTTCGAGTCTTTCCGGACATAAACTGTTATTTGGTGGCCGATGTGGTAACGTCCCTGACTGGTGAACGCCAGGCTAGGGTTCGAGTCCCTCTAAAATTCGTCAGTTTCTATGGTCGCTGCAACCTCACTATCCTTTTGAGTTGAGGATGGGGGCTTTGGGGGAGCCTATAGGTCTATCTGCTGAGTTATCACCAGTTATTGCCTGACCCTCCTTGGTCCCTAGCTTGGATGGAGAGGGGGCTTGGCCGCTGATTATATGTATATATGGTCAGTCTCTATGGCATTGTCATGTTCGATAGGGCAATATCACTGTCCCTTGCCTCTATCATTCATGAGCGGCCTTTAAACCTTTATACTTCTGATTGATTGATTCACGGTCCTTATGAAGTCGATATTTCATGTTAAAGATTGCTGTTGTCAAAGCAAATTTAAAGGTCAAAGAACAATGATATTAGAAATAGAGGCGATTGTCTGTTGAGGTCATGGGTCAAGGTTAGAGTGAATCAATTGCATGTAAACTAGATTTTAATATTTGAAGTTAATCTCCGGAGCTCACTGCAATGGTGCTTCGCTTTTCATACTTTTGCAGCCTTGATATTACAACTGGAACAATTGCAGCTGTTTCTAGTCCACTGCAGGACAAGGGCATAGACATGTCTTTATTTATGTCTAAGGTATGGCTAGTTTTCATCACCACGCTGGCCACTGCCTGCCGGTGATGGTGGAAAACTTTTGTGTGATCGCTCTCAGTAAACCAACCTAGTATGGGTATCTGACTATTACAGCTTTGCTAATTATGGTGATAATCAAACATTCGCCATTATGAAAATAAAATTATCTTATTTTATTGAATACATGTGTTCTACTTTTTAAATTGATTAATATGCGGCTGGTGAGGGTGGAAAACTTTTTTTCTACTCGTTCACAGCAAACCAACCTAGTATGGGTATCTCTGACTAGTACAGATTTGCTAATCATAGCGATACACAAATCCTTTCACCATTTCCTCTTAAAATAATCTTATTTTATTGAATACATAAGTTCTACGTTTTAAATTTATTGATATGCGAACTGGTGATGGTGGAAAACTTATGTCTGATCACTCACAGCAAACCAACCTAGTATGGGTATCTCTGACTAGTACAGATTTGCTAATCATGGCGATACACAAACCCTTTCACCATTTTACTCATAAAATAATCTTATTTTATTGAATACATGTTTTACTTTTGAAATTTATTAATATGCGGACTGGTGATGGTGGAAAACTATTGTCTGATCGCTCACAACAAGCCAACCTAGTATGGGTATCTCTGACTAGTACAGCTTTGCTAATCATGGCGATACACAAACCCTTTCACCATTTTCCTCTTTAAATAATCTTATTTTATTGAATACATGAGTTCTACGTTTTAAATTTATTGATATGCGGACTGGTGATGGTGGAAAACTTATGTCTGATCACTCACAACAAACCAACCTAGTACAGATTTGCTAATCATGGCGATACATAAACCCATTCACCATTTTTCTCATAAAATAATTTTATTTTTTTAATATGTTATACCTAATATGACAATCTTTATCATCATCATCGTAGTATTTCATTCAAGGCATCCAAAGACATCATTTGTAAATGTATACATCCACCCAAGAGCATCATATTGTGTTATGTGAGGATGTGTAAGTAGCCGAAGTTTTTGGGCTTATGGGAAATAAGCATCTTATTCTTAGGGGTAGCTTTTGGGGATCTTCTCTTACTTAAGGTATAGCTTAGGGTCAAGCTTTTAGCGATAGTTTTATACGCTTTGGGGCCCTCTCTCTCTCTCTCTCTCTCTCTGTCTCTCTCTCTCTCTGTCTCTCTCTCTGTCTCTGTCTCTCTCTCTCTCTCTCTCTCTCTCTCTCTCTCTCTCTCTCTCGTCTTGTTAAACGTAACAATACTAGATCTCTTTCAATAAAAATATATACTTTGGAATTAAAATCCTTCAAAAATTATCGTTTTACAGATTTAAATTACCTTTGTATTTCATGAGAGAGAGAGAGAGAGAGAGAGAGAGAGAGAGAGAGAGAGAGAGAGAGAGCAGCTTACTATTTGTGGTACAGCATCTAAGCCGACAGCGTGGACTTAAGTCATATTAGCTCATACTTTGAACATCATACTTACCGGTATCTGCTGGGTATGTTTTCTCCTATCCTTGGCCTACATTACTGTATCACATATTTCTTAAATTTTCATTATAGATTTTTCTTTATTCTCTTTGCTAGAATCTTCATTGGTTACTGTAACTGATTTTAATGATGACGGGATTTTCGTGTGCTTAAATAGAACCATTTAAGTCAATAATAAGTTATTCATGGGAATGTACTCAATATAGGGAATAAATCTAATTTTCATTTATTATTATTTGGAAGTTTAGAGAGTCTATTTTCTATATTTTTTGTTCATAACAGCTATTTTTTTTTTTATAGATTGATTTTGTTATTTGTTATTGATTGTTATAGATCTTTCGTCGTCAATGTATATACACATGTATATATACAGTATTATTCTACCATTTGTATTTGCATGTATGCATATACGAAAGCTTACATATATATACTTTAACAACAAATGCAGCCGTTTCCAGTACACTGCAGAAAAAAGGCCTCAGACATGACATTATTCATGCCTATGGTTTGGCTATTTTCATATCCCCGCTGGCCAAAGGCCTCAAACATGTTCCTATTCATGTCTGATGTTTGGCCAGATTCCATAACCACGCTTGGCCCTGCTGATTGATGATATTGGATTTCCTTGATCACTGCTGATTGGTGATGGTGGGAGATTTTAGTCTGATCACTCATAGCAAACCAACATAATATGGGTGGCCCTTACTAGTATAGCTTTCCTGAACATGGCGATACACATACTCTTTCACCAAGTCAAGGGATCCACTTATATATATATATATATATATATATATATATATATATATATATATATATATATATATATATATATATATATATACACATATATATATATATATATATATATATATATATATATACACATACATACATGCATACATACATACACACACTGTACTGCATATTCACCCAGAGTTTCTGCGCATTTCCAGAAACAAGTCAGCTACCATTTTGTTATAGCGACCCTCCCCTTTAAAGTTCTGTATACAATGAAAGAAAAAAAAATAGCATATTTCGTTCTTGTTGCTGCAGTTATTAAAATCTGTCAGATCGGCGAACACCGTTTTCGACAGGCTTTGTTGAAATGTGTCGTACGAGGTCCCGTATGATCTCTCCATCTTTCCCCATTGTGCAAAAGGAGGAGGGGATGATGCTGTCATCTCCTGAGGGGGTCGTGGCGTCGTTGGTCGTCCATCGCTTGTGTGAAGCCGATGTTGGATTAGATGGAGCCTTTTTCTTAGGTCGGTGTTGATTGATTAATCGAGAGAGAGAGAGAGAGAGAGAGAGAGAGAGAGAGAGAGAGAGAGAGAGAGAGAGAGAGAGAAGGTGGATGTTAAACTCGAGGATTATATACTCGTTGGGGCTCTGCCTTGTTTTGATTGATATGGTGTATTTTCACGTTAGTTAGGATTACTTCTTCGTTGTTCATTGGTGTGAGAGAGAGAGAGAGAGAGAGAGAGAGAGAGAGAGAGAGAGAGAGAGAGAGAGAGAGAGAGAGAGAGAGAGAGATTGGATGTTAAACTCGAGGATTATATACTCGTCGGGGGTCTCCCATGTTTTGATTGATATCATGAAACACATTTGTACGTCAGTTTAGGATTACATCTTCGTCGGTCATTGATGTGATGGTGTACATTGTGATGTTGGGATTACCTCTTTGAGGTAGATATTGTGGTGTACATTTTCACTTGATGTGGCGATTATCTATTTGAGGGTCATTGATGTGATGATAGACATTTCCCTTTATGTTTATGTTTACCTTTTCGATGGTCATTAATTTGATGGTGGACATTTTCACATGAGTTAAGCACTATCTATTCTAGGGTGATTGATATGATACATTTTAATTGATGATTGCATGCCTATTTACCCCCCTTCCCCCCTTCAACCCCATCTACGACCCACAAAGTGCTACTAATAACCAGGTACAGTTGGACACAGTAATAGCTGGTACACCTCGCTCTAAAGAATGCACTCTATCACATGCTTTTTTAGTGTAGTTCTTTTTTGTAGCGTAGTTGACCACTGATGCTATCTCTCGCTACGCTATCTCTTTGGTTACTCGCCGTTCAGAAAGGGTCCAACAAGGTGTACTTCCAAAGAGTGTGGTGCACCATTAATTCCTGTGTTCAACTGTACATAATAAACTGCTAAGGGTATAATAGTGTTTTTGTGTGTGTGTTTTCTTTACTGAAAGAAAAACTAATTTTTTATTTGCTATTGCTGCTGTATCCAGTACCGTATTTTGCACATCTAAGTCTGGTGTTATTTTGTTACAATAAACATTACAGACGCTCCTGACCTTGGAACTCTGTGGTCAACCTGCTAATTGATGTATGTACTGTAA
>NC_090727.1:133388820-133391311 GCF_036898095.1 Palaemon carinicauda | reverse complement strand
ACTCTATACATCTGGTGTATATCAGTGTGTATGTCATACTTTTTTTACCCTGGAATCTGTGCAGAATTATTTGTCTAAGAGTTTAGGTGTTTAATTGTATTTAATTACTGTGTTATGTTCACCAGAAGATGATTAAACTTAATTGTCTGTCTGCGTATCTGAGTGTCCATTATGACAGTGGTTGTGCATTTTTGTCACGCCGATTGTACCTGAACGCATATATTTATTAGGCTTTGTATAATTGGTTCCATATAACTATCAAAATTGGTGCCAAAATTTGTATAATTGGTTCCATATAATTTTCAGAATTGCTGCCAAAATTTTTATACTTGGTTCCATATAATTGTCAGATTGTGCCAAAATTTGTATACTTGGTTCCATATAATTATCAGAATTGGTTCCAAAATTGTGTATATGTTTTTTATACATTGCATACCTTAGAGTGTTTACTTATACGTGTTTGCTTATTGAAAAGAATGTCTCTCAATTGTGTATGTTGGCGTTTTATTTCTTTCAGAAAATGCCAGGAATTCAAGGAACCAGTAGGTCTTTGTGGAAAGAGCTGGAAAAAACTCAATTGGAGGTCTTTCATGCAGACGGCCTTTTATGAGATCAGGGAGGAGGAGGAGGAGGAGGAGGAGAAGAGAGAGAGAGAGAGAGAGAGAGAGAGAGAGAGAGAGAGAGAGAGAGAGATCACTAAAAGATTCTCTTCATAATTCCTTTTCAATTATCTCTCTTTCTCTCTCTCTCTCGCTGTCTCACTAAAATGTTCTCTTTATAAATCCTTTTCAGTTATCACTCTTTCTGTCTCTCGCTCTCTTTTATGAGATCAGGAGAGAGAGAGAGAGAGAGAGAGAGAGAGAGAGAGAGAGAGAGAGAGATTTTGTCGATATATCTTGTTTTATCGTGTCTATTTTTATGTATTCGTTGAAAATAAATTACAGAAACCAAAGATTTATATATTTAGTGATAAAAGAATGGCATTTTGTGGAACATGAAAGTGTGAAGTTTATAGCGGAAATTGTTTTAAAATGGAGCATTTGAATTATGCAGACTTATGTGGAGGATCTGGTATCTTTTAAACGAATTACTAACAGCTGGGAGCTTTTATAGCCGCTCGGAGATGTCGGTTATTCGCAAATGATTGTGGTCTTCACCTTTTCCTATTCAAGTGCTTCATTTAACTTTTCTCCTTTTCTTCTATACCAGTGTTTCTTCTCCTTCAATCAGCTAGTCTTCTGGCTCTCTGTCTCAGCTACTGTCTTTCTGTGTATCAGTCATCCTTCTGGGTATCTGTCTCAGGCTGCTAGCTTTCTGTCTCACCCAGTCAGTATTCTGACTGTCTCAGGCAACTGCTGAATGTCTGTCTCAGGCTGCTAGCTTTCTGTCTCACCCAGTCAATATTCTGACTCGGTCTCAGGCAACTGGTGACTGTCTGACTTAGGCTTCTGATTCTGTCTCACTTAGTCCAGTATTCTGGCTCCCTGTCTCAGGGAACTGCTAACTGATTGTCTTATGCTGCTGGCTCTCTGTCTCATCCAGTTAATATTCTGGCCCTCTGTCTCAGGCAACTGCTGACTGTCTGTCTCATCCAGTCAGCTATTCCTGCTGTTATCAGCTGTCTCTCTCTCAGTATACTGGCTCATTATCTTCATCAGACAGTTGACTGTCTGTCTCACTAAGCTTTCTGGTTTTCTGCCTCAGGTTGAGCGTTGGCTACCGTCTCTTCACTTAGGATTGTTTAGTCTTCTGGATGTTTATCTCAGACAGATTGGCAGGGTCTTTAACTCAGCTAGTGTCTGGAGTAGGAATATGCATGGAACAATTATCCTTAAGAAAATTAAGTCTCTTTTTCCGATTCTTATCTAACTCAGCCAGTGGCTGGAGCTGGAATAAAAGTAGGTCTTGTTGAAAGATATTCAAAGTTAATTTCCACTTAATATGAATGGTAGAAGTTATAAAATTGAAAATTAAAGGGATTAATGAGGGGAACTGTTAAGTCCATATTCCATAATGAGATTGGAATAGCTTCGTATTTCGGCTATAATTTATTGAAGAAGTAACGTGAAAGGAACCAAAATAAAATCTTGATTTTACCTTAAGGGTATGAATGACTTAAAAATCTTTCGCATTTATTAAAGAATTGTTTTTAAATAGTCATTATTAAAAAACCTATATCCACTTATTATTTTTACGGAGAGCTAGATATAATTGCTGAAGTATCAAACGCATTTCTTTGAATTCCCTTCAGCTTTAAACGATAAGGAAATGCTATGTAAAGGTCTAAAAAAGAGGAAACAAGGAGCATTATACAATCTGAAAGGAGATATCCTTTAAATACCCAAAATCGGAGAAAGGGGTGTGTAGAAATACAGGTTCATTTTAGGAGAAAGCGAAAATCTACATTGTATCGAAAACGGTTTAGGAATGTTGGATTCGGTAGGTCAAGCTATAATCTTGGTGAAAATAAGGATTTTTCTTTGAAGTGACC
>NC_090727.1:133366320-133373820 GCF_036898095.1 Palaemon carinicauda | reverse complement strand
TGACGTGAGATGTTTTATATGTGTTTTTCCAAGTTATTTTCTCTGGAATGGTACTTTAAAATTTGATAGATGTAGGTTATCAGTGGTTTTGTATTTGAATGGATTAGATTGAACTTTTATTTCATTTTTTGGTGGAGATTTTTGGAATTAAATGAATTTCATAGAATTGAGTTAGCAGTTTTGTTTGTTTTTATTTATTTGTGCTAGGTAATTCTATTATTATTATTATTATTATTATTATTATTATTATTGTTATTATTATCACTATTATTATTATTATTATTATTATTATTATTATTATTATTATTATTATTATTACTCTTCTTCTTCTTCTTCTTCTTCTTCTTCTTCTTCTTCTTCTTCTTCTTCTTCTTCTTCTTCTTCTTCTTCTTCTTCTTCTTCTTCTTCTTCTTCTTCTTATTATTATTATTATTAGTTAAGCTCCTAACACAAATGCTTGATTTTTTAAAAGTAATATACGAGTGTACTTATTTATTTAGAAGTTTCAATAGTTTCTGTATTCGACTTTCTGAAATCCATGACTGAGCTCTCTGATTCGAGTACCTTCTTAACAGCACCACGGTGAAGATTAATTAATTAAAAGTTCAGCAATTAATTAAGAAGTTCAGTCATTAGATATAAGAACTTACCTCAAGGTGGATACAAAGCGAAATGAGCGAGTCGGCTAGAAAGGATATGAAACTGAGATAAGACAAGAATTGATCTTTTTAGATATAACTGATGAAGAATCATCCAACTTTCTCTCTCTCTCTCTCTCTCTCTCTCTCTCTCTCTCTCTCTCTCTCGTCTGTCTGTGTGTCTGCCTGCCTGCCCCCCTTTCTCTCTCTCTCTCTCTCTTTCTCTCTCTCTCTCTCTCTCTCTCTCTCTCTCTCTCTCTCTCTCTCTCTGCCTGCCCCCTCTTTCTCTCTGCCTGCCCCCCCTTTCTCTCTCTCTGCCTGCCTCCCTTTCTCTCTCTCTCTCTGCCTGCCCCCTTTCTCTCTCTCTCTCTCTCTCTCTCTCTCTCTCTCTCTGCCTGCCCCCCTTTCTCTCTCTCTCTCTCTCTCTCTTGCTCTTGTATGTCTGTCTGCTCTCTCTCTCTCTCTCTCTCTCTCTCTCTCTCTCTCTCTCTCTCTCTCTCTCTCTCTCATTGTGAAAACGGGTCACAAGACTGAATTATCAAGTATTTTGGTTCGGAGCCAAAGGTTAAATGGCTCGGATATATTTTTTTTTATTCGGGATCTTTTTAAAGGTTTTTATAGTCTACTTTTGTGTCAATTTGGTCGATTCGGTTGTGACATAAAAGAGACAAATAGCTTTATGATATTTCAATCACTAATATTATTGATAATAATTATTACCATCGTAGAGGTATTTATATTTCATATTACATTGAAAAGAATGAAATTTTGAGAATACTACTACTACTACTACTACTACTACTACTACTACTACTACTACTACTGATGTTGCTATGAGATTTTCTTATAGTAGCAGTATTATTAAACCGTATATGGAGAAGCTTAAAGGTTACAACATTTATGATGAATCATGATGCATTTCACAACATATTTGGTCGTCGAATTAAGTACATGCTTATGAAAATTTGCCTGAATGCTTTTTTGAAATGTTAAGTATGCTTTTCTGTTCATCCTGAGTGTACTGAAGACTAAAGTCATTCCTGAAATTTATGAAAAATTTTATATGGGGAGGAAAATAAAGTTGGGATTTTACGTGAAATTGTAATCCTCATTCAAATCCTATTTCCCGTCGAACTTTGAAGTTTCCAATTGTAAATATTTTTGTTAAAATTATTCATGGACAACATATAAATAAACGACAATTAAAAACAGTTATGCATAATATATTTAATGTTATTTTTGCATCTTATTCGAACGGTATTATTGTGGAGTTTGGACAGGTTACTGTAAAATAAGGAAATTTAAACCTATACGACGTAATACCCTTCTGCTTGATAATTATTTCCTCCATTGATTTGTGTTTCTGTTTGATATGTGTGTATGTTTGCATGTATGTATGTATGTATTTATGTACTGTTAGGCATGATTCCATAAAGAGCATAACCAATTATTTTTCATATATGTTTATAAAGTCATTAGGGTTAAACTAAACTGATGCTGAGTGTTGGGATAAAAGGTGTTAATCTTTCCTTCTTATTCTCTAAGTAAAAAGTTTGTTGTTCAGAGTAATATTGTAGTAGGTTGGTCAAGGCACCAGCCGCCCGTTGAGATACTACCGCTAGAGATTCATGGGGTCCTTTGGCTGACCAGGCAGTACTACATTGGATCCTTCTCTCTGGTTACGGCTCTTTCCCTTTGCGTACACAGACACCGAATAGTCTGGCCTATTTTAATGTTGTCAATGTTCTTAAGATATTTTATTTTTCCTTGTTTCCTTTCCTCACTGGGGTACTTTCCCTGTTGGGGGCCTTGAGCTTATAGCATCCTGCTTATCCAACTAGGGTTGTAGCTTAGCATTTGATAATAATAATAATAATAATAATAATAATAACTGCTAATAGCTTTGACAAATCCGTTTTAGAACCAAATTTTTCTTTTGTTTTTATATGTTAATTTTTGCTAATGATACGCCAGTAAATAATAATTCACATTATTATCATTACTGTTAGATACTTTGATCCTGGAAACTTGATTTACCCAACGGTGTTAAATTTAACCAGAGGATCAATCATATCTTGGCCCAAAGCCAATTGATTTTGGAAGTAGAAGTTCCTCCTCGACTATCAGGCGGTGGCTTTAGGGTCATCATTTGAGATTCATAGCACCTTGGTATTATTATTATTATTATTATTATTATTATTATTATTATTATTATTATTATTATTATTATTATTTCTTCTTCTTCTTCTTCTTCTTCTTCTTCTTCTTCTTCTTCTTCTTCTTCTTGGTATTATTGTTATTATTATTATTATTTCTTCTTCTTTTATTTTTCTTCTTCTTCTTCTTCTTCTTCTTCTTCTTCTTCTTCTTCTTCTTCACCTTGGTATTATTATTATTATTATTATTATTATTATTATTATTATTATGTTGTGGTATTCTTTACTCCAGAATTCTGAGACATTATATTGACTTTTTAAATATCATTATTATTATTATTATTATTATTATTATTATTATTATTATTATTATTATTATTATTATTATTATTATTATTATTATCTCCTACCATTCGCAATAAGCTAACATCAACAACAACAAAAAAAACTCCTGTAATGACAAAAATCCTGTTTTTGGTGAAGCTTTCCATCGAAATCACTCCGAAATTCGAAGCTGAAAAGAAACTGAAACAAGTGACGAACATACCGATCAAGCTTCCTTAGAATGTAGTATTATCCATTTAGAGCTCGATAGAGCCGGATGCGTAATATTGGCAGCAAATACTAACACGATAGTTTTATGACTTGGAGTCTTGTGCGCCCTTCGTGTTTCCAAATTGAATCTTCTAGGTTTTGTCAGCTATAATAATAATAATAATAATAATAATAATGATAATAATAATAATGATAATAGTAATAATAATGATAATAATAATAATAATAATAATAATAATTTGCACCGACTCGCAGGGGTGCCCTTTTTGCTCGGAAAAGTTTTCTACTAGCTGATTGGTTAGAATTATTTTTTCCAACCAATCAGCTAGTAGGAAACTTTTCCGAGCTAAAAGGGCACCCCAGCGAGTCGGTGCAAATGCGCCTCATTAAAAGGAATTAGTATAGCTACCTTAAGTGTCCAACGCATTATGGAAAGACAATATTATTCTGAAATATGAAAAATACAGCCAATCAAGAACCAGTGCTGTATTGAGTCAGCTTTGATTACTACAATAACAATAGTTCAACTAACAAAGGCAGTCTAATTTTCCCTCCACTGCGACACAATCAAGGAGGTTCATTCTTCCATTTCTGAGCATCACAGTGATTACATTGTTATGAGATTACTGCCAGATCTTTGCTCAGACTGCATCTTTAACGTTTAAAACGGTTCCAGAAGGCTATAATTACTGCATCTGTTACGTTTAAAACGCTTCCATAAGGCTAAAATTACTGACAAATCTTTGTTTAGACAGTATCTATTACGTTTAAAACGCTTCCAGAAGGCTAAAATTACTGACAAATCTTTTTAGACAATCTATTACGTTTAAAACGCTTCCAGAAGCCTAAAATTACTGACAAATCTTTGTTCAGACAGCATCTATTACGTTTAAAACGCTTCCAGAAGGCTAAAGTTACTGACAAATCTTTGTTCAGACAGCATCTATTACGTTTAAAACGCTTCCAGAAGGCTAAAATTACTGATAAATCTCTGTTCAGACAGTATCTATTACGTTTGAAACGCTTCCAGAAGGCTAAAATTACTGATAAATCTCTGTTCAGACAGTATCTATTACGTTTGAAACGCTTCCAGAAGGCTAAAATTACTGATAAATCTCTGTTCAGACAGTATCTATTACGTTTAAAACGCTTCCAGAAGGCTAAAATTACTGACAGATCTTTGTTCAGACAGTATCTAATTACGTTTAAAACGCTTCCAGAAGGCTAAAATTACTGACAAATCTTTTTAGACAATCTATTACGTTTAAAACGCTTCCAGAAGCCTAAAATTACTGACAAATCTTTGTTCAGACAGCATCTATTACGTTTAAAACGCTTCCAGAAGGCTAAAGTTACTGACAAATCTTTGTTCAGACAGCATCTATTACGTTTAAAACGCTTCCAGAAGGCTAAAATTACTGATAAATCTCTGTTCAGACAGTATCTATTACGTTTGAAACGCTTCCAGAAGGCTAAAATTACTGATAAATCTCTGTTCAGACAGTATCTATTACGTTTAAAACGCTTCCAGAAGGCTAAAATTACTGACAGATCTTTGTTCAGACAGTATCTATTACGTTTAAAACGCTTCCAGAAGGCTAAAATTACTGATAAATTTCTGTTCAGACAGTATCTATTACGTTTGAAACGCTTCCAGAAGGCTAAAATTACTGATAAATCTCTGTTCAGACAGTATCTATTACGTTTAAAACGCTTCCAGAAGGCTAAAATTACTGACAGATCTTTGTTCAGACAGTATCTATTACGTTTAAAACGCTTCCAGAAGGCTAAAATTACTGATAAATCTCTGTTCAGACAGTATCTATTACGTTTAAAACGCTTCCAGAAGGCTAAAATTACTGACAGATCTTTGTTCAGACAGTATCTATTACGTTTAAAACGCTTCCAGAAGGCTAAAATTAATGTCAGATCAAAGCTATGGCATATTGCATTCTCATTATTGTTTTGTACAAGATGCTCTGAGTATTGACATGCTTCAGTATTGACATGCTTCAGTATTGACATGCTTCAGTATTGACATGTTTCAGTATTGACATGCTTCAGTATTGACATGCTTCAGTATTGACATGTTTCAGTATTGACATGCTTCAGTATTGACATGTTTCAGTATTGACATGCTTCAGTATTGACGTTTCAGTATTGACATGTTCCAGTATGGACATGCTTCAGTATTGACATGTTTCAGATTGCTTGTGGAAATTTGACTTCAGATAATTGTTACAGAGGGATTTTTTTTTTTATTTTTTATTTATTTTTTTTTTTTTTTTTTTTGGAAAATAATTTTGATAGAAATTTACAATCAGGATTTTTATATGATTTTTAGATATTTGCAGTGTACCCAAAACCAGCATACTACTAATCTACCACCGTTAAAGTCTCACCAGCAGAATGGAAATCATTCTGATAATGTCAAACCTCGTTCAGAGAACATAACAGGTTTTACAATTCGTTCAAACGACAAGAAATTTCCGATTGATTATTGGCTCGTCGGTGCTTATTTACAATTTCTGCCTGTTGAAGCAGAGGAAGTTGGTACTTGTTATTTGTATAAAAAATCAATTTTCATATACAACTAGCCATACGCACGCAAACTCTTACCACACTCACGCACGGACACAGGTACTTTCTTTTTATACAATTGATATACTTGTGTATGTTAGCGTTTGTTGTTGAACATGCATGTATTTTTGAGCTTGTATATTGAACGGGCTGTTTTATATATCTTGTTATACAATTGATATACTTGTGTATGTTAGCGTTTGTTATTGAACATGCGTGTATTTTTGAGATTTTGTATATTGAACGGGCAGTTTTATATTAAAGTACATAATCTCACATTTAGTCATATTTATAGTAGTGAATTATTCAAATTCTATGATTTTCACTCTCCCCGTTAGCCTCATGTTTAGTCAAATTTAGTGAACTATCAAAGTAGTACAATATTCTCTCTCCCCGTTAGCAATAGCAGTATTAGACCCTCTATTATTGTATAACAGTTAATCATGAATGTAAAAAATCTTAATTTATTGTAATGGAATTCAAATTGAAGTGGTTTTTTTTTTTTTTTTTTTTTTTTTTTTTTTTTTTTTTTTTGACGAAAACATTTTGAAGTGAATCGTGAAGTATTGTTGCCCTTTGAAGAGACGGAATCACTCCATTTTTTTTTTTTTTTTTACTGACGAACTTTTATGTCGGTATGACGTGCAGAACTCTACTTTATTTTTTTTTGTGACTGGATCATTTTATCACATCGCAAAAGTGGAGGAGAAATGCGTTGCTTTAGTTTATAGCGGAAATGAAAAAAATAAAAAAGAGAAATGCTAGAAATGTTACTCTCAGCCACTGGAAATAGCCTATAAAGTGGAGTTTCGTGACGAGAGTTCTCGTTTTGAATATATCCTTTTTTTTATTTGTAAATTTATTTAGATGAAATGTATAAAACTCCAAAATTTATTACAAAGAAAAGTAGCTGAAAATAGGAGTGAGGATAATCCAAGAAATTTCATGTTGATTATGGCAACACGTCATCAAACCGGTGTTGCCATATTGAAGGTTAATATTTTTTTTACGACCATAAAATTGCCCTGCTTATTTCTTCACACAATTCGATAAAATCAAAGTATTATAAAGTCGTTACAGTTCTAGTTGATAGTAATAACTATGTTGATACACTGATCGATAAGTATTAGAATTTGCCAATGATTTCTTTGAGTATTTTTCAAGTGTTATTGGATAGAATTGTTGAACATAGCAATAATCCAGTTGATATTATAGAGTGCTTTAGTAGTTTTTGATAGTTTCCATGAGTTGCCAGCATTCAAGATAGGGAGAAATTATATATATGTGTATATATATATATATATATATATATATATATATATATATATATATATATATATATATATATATATATATATATATACATATATACATACACACAAAAAATGAGTTGCCAACATTCAACATACGTAGTGAAAGGGTTTGTATATCACCATGATCAGCAAAGTTGCACTTATCAGGACCACTCATACTAGGTTGGTTTGCTGTTAACGATCAGACAAAAATCTCCCTCCATCACTAATGTGCAGTAGCCAGCGTGGTAATGAAATTTCCTAATCCCAGATATAACT
>NC_090727.1:133346320-133361320 GCF_036898095.1 Palaemon carinicauda | reverse complement strand
TGTGTGTATATATATGCATATATATATGTATATAAATATTTATATGCATGTGTATATATATATATATATATATATATATATATATATATATATATATATATATATATATGTGTGTGTGTGTGTGTGTGTGTGTGCATGTGTGTTATATATACGCGTGTGTATGCGTGTATGTTATATATACAGTATATGTGGGTGTATGTACGTGTATTCATAAACTGGAGCGTCTACAGCCTCGTGTTTCGTGCCGGGCCCGCTGAAAACGTAGGAAGAAAAATGAATCGCTCACGAGTATGTAATTGCCAACCGATGATGCTGGGAAATCAATGGAGCCCGGGCTATATTCCTGACCCACTCTCCAATCCAGGAGTGTCGGGGGAGGCGAGAAGGGAATAGGGGTGGGTGTAGGGGTGGAGGCTTTTGGGGGAGCCTGGAAAGAACTGAAGTATGTTGGGGATGGGATGGAGCGTCAATGGATGGAGCGTCAATGGATGGAGGAAGACTGGGGAAAAGGCCTATAGTACTGGGGGGGAGGGGTGGGGGGTGGGGTGGGGGGGATAATCTATATCACACTACCTCCTCTCTGCCATATGTTCTTTCTCCTTTCTTTATCCCCTTTCCTCCTTCTACAATTCCTTCCTTATATATTTATTATTATTATTATTATTATTATTATTATTATTATTATTATTATTATTATTACTTGCTAAGGTACAACCCTAGTTGGAAAAGCAAGATGCTATAAGCCCAAGGGCTTCAACAGGGAAAAATAGCCCACTTGAGGAAGGGTAATAAGGAAATAAATAAATGATATAAGAAGTAATGAACAATTAAAATAAAGTTTTTAAAAAACAGTAACATTAAAACAGATATTTTAAATATAAACCATAAAAAGACTTATGTCAGCCTGTTCAACATAAAAACATTTGCTGCAAGTTTGAACTTTTTGAAGTTCCACTGATTCAACTACCCGATTAAGAAGACCATTCCACAACTTGGTCACAGCTGGAATAAAACTTCAAGAATACTGTGTAGTATTACCATAATCGTTTTGAATGAAGAAATGGCCTTTGAATTATCTTTGATAATTTGCCTCGAAGGTGAAATGTCACGTATTAATGGTCATATTCCGTCTGGATTTTGACCGCCCCATTAAATGAGACTTTTGATCGCTCATTTTAAAGGGACTTGAATTGAAAAGGAATTAGATTAAGTTATGAAAATTATGCAATTGGTAGATCGTACAGAGACGATATTAATTATAAAAAGCCTGGATATTAACTGCAATGAAAACATAAGAATAATGTATTAGACAATAATAATAATAATAATAATAATAATAATAATGTTTATTTTTCTTATCATCATCATCATCATCATCATCATCATCATCATCATCATCATTATTATTATTATTATTATTATTATTATTCCTAGCTAAGCTCCAGCCTTAGTTAGATAAAGGTTGGCCTGTGGGTTAGTGAACTAAAAAAATGCGAATATTTGATTTTTTCAAAATCAAACGACCTTAATTTTTTCAATTCTATTTTCATTCATCTGGTTTGCTCTCTAGGGCTACTGTTTGATTATCGATTTCAATACTTTCAATTGTTTTTTTTTATTGCTGTTGTCATACAGAAGTATTATAGATAATTTCAAATTATTCGAACCTAGATATATTTCTACTGAGGCTCTAGAGCCTTTAACTTGGAGTTAGTGAAGTGTAAGATATTGGTAAGAAGCTAGCGCTACTGTCTGATCGTCAATTTCATTACTTTTAATAAGGAAAAAAGTCAGTTTTATCAAACGTTTATAATATATTGATAAAATTCAAATAATATGAACTTGGAAGATCAAAATTCAAGTGCTCATTGATAAAGTGTGGAGACACAAAGTTTGTATGTGTGTTGTTTATTGTGGATATCATAGTTACAGAATAGTTACAGATGGTTTCAAATTATTTGAACCTAGATATATGTCTACTGTTAGGCTCTAGAGTCTTTAAATATGCCGCCCCGAGACTATACAGTAAGCTACTAGACATTCGAAAGACTGAAGGTATAAAGGCCTTTAAGAGGAAACTGCAGACTTTCTTGTTCTCAAAGTGCTTCGATAGTTTGGATTTAACAATAAACGAGCAATATGTGATGGGAAATGTTGAATGCTTTCGAACGAACATGATAAAATGACTGTGGAGGTCCTGTAGAGAGTAGGGTTCCCTGCTGTATAGGACCAGAAAAACAACTCTTAAAGTAAGTTAAGTATGATACGTAGTAGGTTGGCCAGGGCACCAGCCACCCATTGAGATACTACCGCTAAGAGAGTTTTAGGGTAATTTGACTGACCAGACAGTACTACATTGAATCCTTCTCACTGGTTACGGTTCCCTTTCACTTAACCTACATAGACCAAATATTCTGGTCTATTCTTTATATATTTTCTTCTGTCCTCATACACCCAACAACTCTAAGATTACCAAACAATTCTTCGTCACACAAGAAGTTACTACATTGTAGTTTTTCAGTGATCACTTTCCTCTTGGTGAGGGTAGAAGAGACTCTTCAGCTATGGTAAAGCAGTTCTTCTAGTAGAGGGACACTCCAAAATCAAACCATTATTCTCTAGTCTTGGGTAGTGCCATAGCCTCTGTACCATGGTCTTCCAATGCCTTGCGTTAGAGTTCTCTTGCTTGAGGGTACAATCGGGAACACTATTCTGTCTTATGTCTCTTCCGCTTTTTTTGTTCAAGTTTTTATTGTTTATATAGGAGAAATTTATTTCAATGTTTTATTTCCTTGTTTCCTCTCCTCACTGGGCTATTTTCCCTGTAGGAGCCCCTGGTCTTATAGCATCCTGCTTTTCCAACTAGGGTAGTAGCTTAGCAATTAATAATAATAATAATAATAATAATAACAGTAGTTTGAGGCAGAGAATTATGATGGTTATCAATGCTTCTTAAAATTATAAGAATAGAATACTAAATGCTATTCTTGTAAGACGCCCAATTGTTTTCCATGCATAATGAACTAAGATAAAATTAAAATAAACAATAATACCATTTAATTATATTTGTTTGTGATTATATAATTAATATTAATGTAGATGGTGTTACTCTCGCGGTGGTGATCAAAGATAATAAATATGATTTATCATATGTAAACTTCATTAACCACAAAACACACCTTGTTACACGTCTAAGAGATTCTTTCAAGCATACGAATGAGAGGCTTAATCATGGCGTATAGCATCAAGTAATTCATTGTTCGCATTAAATAATCCATTTAAAACGTCTTGGCAGGATCGACTACCCGCTGGGGTTTCTTGTCGTAAAGAGAGACAAATGATTCATTTGGCGATAAACCTTATTTTTACTGTCGGTGCCTCCGGTCCCGGGAGAGCAAGTTGAGCAATGCTATTATCATTGTTGGTTTTTTTTTTTTTTTTTTTTTTTTTTTTTTTTTTTTTTTTTTTTTTTCTTCATCTTGTGGTTGTAAATGATACCGCTGGGGGAGTTGCTGATGGATTATTTACGTTTGGGTGCTGAATGAGATGTTAGTTTTGTTTAGACTTTAGTGACTAAATTATTATTGTTGTTTTAGTTATAATTATTATTATTATTATTATTATTATTATTATTATTATTATTATTATTATTATTATTATCATTATTTTTATTATCATTATTACTATAATTACTATTTATTATTATTAATATTTATTATTATTATTATTATTATTATTATTATTATTATTATTATTATTACAAGCTAAGCTATAATCCTAGTTGGAAAAGCAAGACGCTATAAGCCCAAGGGTTCCAACAGGGAAAAATAGCCGAGTGAGGAAAGGAAATAAGGAAATAAAAATCTACAAGATAAGTAATAAACAATCAAAATACAATATACTAAGAACACTAACAATGTTAAATTAGGTCTTTCACTTATAAACTATAGAAAAAAAAGGAAGAGAAATAAGATGGAATAGTGTGCCCGAGTGTACCCTCAAGCAAGAGAACTCTAATCCAAGACAGTGGAAGGACATGGTATAGAGGCTATGGTATTACCCAAGACTAGAGAACAATGGTTTGGTTATTGGAGTGTCCTTCTAAAAGAACTGCTTACCATAGCTAAAGAGTGTCTTGTTGAATTATTTTTTTCCTCTTATTAGAAATTATCTTATACTGGAGAATTTAAAGGAGGGTATTCTTAATTGGAATGTGTAGCTAGATATTGAGTAAAAAGCGTAGAGCATCGGTGATGTCATATTACATTTTAATGTTTAATGTGACATTCAAGAAACATTGGACATTTTTTGTGTGTGTGTGTGTTTTGGCGGAAGCATTCTACCTTGGGGATCTTATGATATTTTATTAATTTTTTTTTCTTAGATTATGAATCAAAATTGTTGAAACTTTACTGGCTGTAAATTATTAAACCTTACTGGCTGTAAATCATCATCATTATTATTATTGTTATTATTATTATTATTATTATTATTATTATTATTGTTATTATTATTATTATTATTATTGTTATTATTATTATTAATATTCCTTCTTCTTCTTCTTCTTCTTCTTCTTCTTCTTCTTCTTCTTCTTCTTCTTCTTCTTCTTCTTCTTCTTACGATGCGTTTTTGTTTTGAATGATATCGAAATTTACTGACTTGTGCGGGATATATTTTACAATGTATTTGCACATGTTCTTGTAATATTTCCATGTAAGTTTTAAGCAAGGTATCTTCTATTTTATCAATTTGAACCAAACAAGAAGTCGACTCCTATCAACGTGTTTTGATAAAATGGATTAAAGAAATAAATACGGTTTATTATTATTATTATTATTATTATTATTATTATTATTATTATTATTATTATTATTATTATTATTATTGTACATTTAAGATTAACGAAATATATTTACATTTTACCTTAGACAATCCAGAAATGAATTACCAAAGCTGTTAATTTAATTAAGAATCTAAGTGTTCCTGTTTCTCCATGAAATCCTTGATTTATCAACGACCAAATTACAAAGATAGAATAAGAGTGTAAGAAGGATAAATGTAATTCTAAAGTGTTTACTGGTGAAAGTATATATGTATATGTATACTTGTATATATATATATATATATATATATATATATATATATATATATATATATATATATATATATATATATATATATATATATATATATATATATATACAATATATAAATATACACACGTATATATACATACAATATATACATATATATGCATATATATATACACTTATATATACATATATAATATATATTATGTATACATATATGCATATGTAACTATCAACCACAATGACATTTAATATCGAATTCTGCCACTGTGGTTGATTAAAATCACGAATGCTAGTGATATATATATTTATATGTACAGTATATATATATATATATATATATATATATATATATATATATATATATATATATATACATACATACATACAGTATAACGGGGTACATAAGGTATCATTTATGAGTGTATGTTTGTTGAAAGAAACCCAAATATAATAAATTGGTTCCATTAGCGAGAGTGGTGATCTATTATTTGTGGTTATTGCGTGTCTTGTCAGATTTCCCGATGGGTCGTACATTAGGCGGTTACGACGGCCTTTTCTATATTAAATATTGCCTTTTCTATATTAAAAATTTTGCTCTGATGTAAAGGTTGATATGCCTTTAGTACGAAGATTAAAAGATTAGGCTTCGACAAAGGGGCGGCGATGTTTATGGTATTTTTATCCATTTTAATTGATAAAATAGATTTAGCTGACGTTGGATTTGGTTGTATTTATTTACCGTTTGAATGTACGTTTAACTGAATGTCATTTATAGATGTTATTTCTGGAGTATTATGTTGTTAATGAAATTCGGATGGGAGTATTAATTCATGCTTTTTTGTGAATAGTCTAAATGCCAGTTCTATATGAAGCTCGTTGAAGTATATTGAAGATAAGGCCTGTTTACCTTTATTATTATTATTATTATTATTATTATTATTACTACTTGCTAAGCTACAACCCTAGTTGGAAAAGCAAGATGCTAGAAGCCAAGGGGCCCCAACAGGGAAAATAGCCCAGTGAGGAAAGGAAACAAGGAAAAATTAAATTCTTTAAGAACAATAATATTTAAATATTTCCTATATAAACTATGAAAACTTTAACAAAACGAGAGGAAGAGAAATGAGATACAATAGTGTGCCCGAGTGTAGCCTCAAGCAAGAGAACTCTAACCCAAGACAGTGGAAGGCCATGGTACAAAGGCTATGGCACTACCCAAGACTAGAGAACAACGGTTTGATTTTGGAGTCTCCTCCTAGAAGAGGTGCTTACCATAGCTAAAGAGTCTCTTCTACCCTTACCAAGAGGAAAATAGCCACTGGAATGCCTGTAATTATATCTTAGGTTTAAAATTTTTCAAAGGTCGCTCATGAATGGCAGAGGCAAGGAGTAGTGACATTGCTCTAGCAGGACAATTTCCCAGAGACTGACCATATATACATATGATCAGGGCCCAAGCCCCATCTCTACCTAAGCTAGGACCAGGGAGGGTCCGGCAATGCCTGCTGATGACTTAGTAGGTACCCTTCCATCCTTAGCTGACATGGATGGTGAGGTTGCAGACAATACAAGAAGAATATAGAGTTTGATTGGGTCTCGAACCCCAGTCCAACAGATTGCGATACAATGATGGTATCAAATAATGTACCATAACCTCGAGTGAATTCTTCAGAGAAATCTCTGAATATTAAGACTCGGAGTTAAAAGAAGGTCAAGTAGTTGCTTGTTTATCTTAGTACTTTAAAAAGTACTCCTGACTAGTACAGCGGTTACCTGTTCGCCTGGCATTCGCGTGGCAGCAGATCGATCCCAGCCCGGGACCGTGAGTTAAAGCTGTTGACTGGGGAGGCCACTGCTGTGATTGGGCACCATATTGGGGTTTGGGTTTGCCCAGCTGACGTTCTTGTGAGCATCTATTCTGATGAAACTGGAACTGAAACCAGACACCTTTAACCTTTAAGAAAAGAAAATCCTTACGTTTATATCTTATTAAGTAGCTAGGTAAACAAATTCAGGTGCTGTGTCTTTGTCGTGTTTATTATTATTATTATTATTATTATTATTATTATTATTATTAGCTGCAGCCGTAGATAGTAAAGCAAAATACAAGCCCAAGGGCCCCAACAGGGAAATCAGCCCAGCACGGATAAGAAATGGAGAATAAAGTGTAAATATAAGAAAATAGAATATAATTAGATAAATATCAGTGAAACTATATAACGAAACTAATGTTAATCTGCTCAACAGAGTAGTATTTTCACCAAGTTTGCTGATTCGAATAATAAGTGCATTTGTTATTTTATAATATTTTTAGTTATTTTTTTTTTTTTCACTGAAGGTTTTGAAATTCTGAGAGAAGCGACATAAAATATCTTTCAATATGATTATAACCGATACGGGGTAGCGTATGAAAATGCCATTTTTTTTTTTTTATTCAAGGCTTCAATCAGCACGGACCCTTTCCCCTTTACAACACATTCTTTACATGGTTTTGTGGTGGCCTATTGGAAGCGTCCCTGTCTGGCGTTCGCCAGACTGGGGTTCGAGTCCCGCTCATACTCCATAGTTTCTTTAGTTTGTGCAACCTCACCCTCTTCTGAGCAAAGGGGGGGGGGGTGTTGAGAGATCCTATACATCTACCTGCTGAGTCATCTGTACGATTGCCTGGCCCTCCCTGGTCCTAGCTTGGGTAGAGGGGTGGGCTTTACCTCTGATGTATATATGGTCAGTTTCTAGAAGTGACAAAATATCACTGGGTAGTCTATCAAATTGCCAAGTTTTTTTCTTTTTTCAATTTATGGCTTTAATCAACACGGACTCTTACCTCTTAGCCACACAGTCTTTACATAGGTTTGTGGTGGCATATTGGAAGCGTCCCTGCCTAGCACTCGCTTGACTGGGGTTCGAGTCCTGCTCAAAATCAATAGTTTCTTTGGTGTCTACAACCTCACCCTCCTTGTGAGCTAAGGGTAGGGTGTTTGGGGGAGCCTATACGTCTATCTGCTGAGTCATCAGCAGCCATTGCCTGGCCCTCCCTGGTCCTAGCTTTGGTGGAGGGGTGGGGCTTGGGCACTGATCATATGTATGTATATGGCCAGTTTCCAGGGCATTGTCAAACTTGCTAGGGCAATGTCGGTCTCTTGTCTCTGCCATTCATGAGTGACTTTTAAACCTTTTAGGACATGAAACAACAACAACAAAAACAACAACAACAACATGTGAGGCATTCTGTCAACCAGTTTACATCAGTAGCCTCATCTCATAATCCTTACAACGGCTCTCCGATTAGCCTGTCATTTCCAAGTCCCTTCAAAACTACCGACTAACGATTATTTCTCATCATTTCTTGCTAGTTAGCTCACACGATGTCACTACGACCATTAGCAAGATTGCTACGGTTTGTTTTTATTGCTCTTATTGTACATCCTGGTATCCATTACAGTAATGATGCTTATCACCTTTTTTTTCTTTGCTGTAGCCACCAACTCAGGCGATCTTAAATGAAAACATATGAGACGCATGATGCAGGACGAGCACCATTTTTTCTTTACTCCTTTTTTGATTCTTTTCTCCTCCTCCTCCTCCACTTCTTTGTCGTCGTCCTCCTCTTCTTCTTCTCCTCGTCCTCCTTCTTCTCCTCCTCGTCCTCCTTCTTCTCCTCTTCCTCCTCCTCCTTCTTCTTGTTCTTCTTCTTCTTCTGTTGTTGTTGTTGTTGTTGTTCTTCTTCTTCTTCTTCTTCTTCCTCTTCTTCTTCTTCTCCTCCTCCTGCTCCTCTTCTTCTTCTTCTTCTTCTCCTTCTTCTCTTCCTCTTCTTCTTCTTCTTCTTCTTCTTCTTCTCTTCCTCTTCTTCTTTTTCTTCTTCTTCTTTTTCTTCTCTTCCTCTTCTTCTTCTTCTTCTTCTTCTTCGACCCCCACCAGGAATTACAAGGATTCTCAGCCAATCCCAAACAGCCATTGGAAGGATTTTTGGGGGATTCCAAAGAAGATCCCAAACTAGTTGAGATCATTACTGAAGGGGGGAGGGGTCCTTATCCCCCCTCTCCTCCGTTCCTCCTTCCCTCTCTCCCCCATCCTAGAAAACCTCCACCCCCTTCCTCTCACCTCCGAGTTTCCTTCCTTCAAGCATCTCCCACTTCCCCCTCCCCTCCCTCTCCTCCCTCTCCTCCCTCTCCACTTATTCATTTCTCTCCCTCTCCCCCCAAGTCTCTGGAGTTCTTGAAACCTATTTTATTGGGTCGTTCCTTCTTGTCTTCTGAATCTGGAGATCCTTCGAGACTGATTGCTTCTGGCTAGTAGGTCGAGAGGGTGATGTAGTGGGGAACCTCTAGATCTCTCTCTCTCTCTCTCTCTCTCTCTCTCTCTCTCTCTCTCTCTCTCTCTCTCTCTCTCTCTCTCTCTCTCTCTTTCTCGATGCTGGTGGTTGTAGCTAGTGATTGTTAATGTTAATTCAAGTAAATGGCGAGGAAGTATAATTGAAAATTTTTATCTTGCAAATATTAGAGGCTAATGAATATGGTTACTTAGCTTTCATGGGATCTTTTTACACAGAGATAGACAGACAGACACACACACACACACACACACACACACACACACATATATATATATATATATATATATATATATATATATATATATATATATATATATATATATATATATGACGTCTGCGGTGCAAGATTGTGATGATGCATATTTTTTTTTTTTTACAAAAATATATTAAACTTCATTAATATAGATAATAATGATAATTCTAGAAACAAAAAAGTTCCTCATTTACTTATTTAAGAAGATAAAACAAGATACATTAATCAAAGTACACGTAACACGCTCTCATTTTCATAAGATTATTACAATGTTACGTCACTAACACTTAGTAACAAAAAGTAAATATGAAGTGACTGATGAAAGGTACATAGCGTCAGAAAGTATTTCAAAAAAGTAAGTTTAAAGTTGGAAAGCGGCTGAGTGATTGGATGAATCCTTTCTGACTATTGCAGATGTAAGTGTAAGGGAGGTTTCATGATTAACGGGTACTTTTCATTTTCTTGGGGATGATGTACTGTTCAAAGGAAGGCGAACAGAGATAGGTGTTTATTTAATGAGAATTGTGTGTATAATCTTTATATACACACACACATATATATATATATATATATATATATATATATATATATATATATATATATATATGTAGGTATATAGGTATATATATATATATAAATATATATATATACAGGTATGTATACAGTATATATATGTATACATATATATATATATATATATATATATATATATATATATATATATATATATATATATATATGTGTGTGTGTGTGTATACATATATACATATGTATATATGTAAATACACATATGTATTTATAAATCTATATATATATAAATATATATATATATATATATATATATATATATATATATATATATATATATATATATATATATATATATATATATGTGTGTGTGTGTGTGTGTGTGCGCACGTGCATATGCTTATTTTCTCTGACTAAACTTCAGTGCCATAATCGATTTCCTCTATTGCATAGGCTTGGTTTATGCTAACGGCCCATTGTACTATGCCATATTCATATATTAACTACTGAATCGTGGTTGAACCCGCCTGTGCAGTAAAACTTCAATAAAATATGTCTGTCACAGAAGGCTCATCAGCATTGCGCCTAACCTCCAACGCATTCTGCACCGGTTACTCCTTTCTTGCGCATACTCTACCGCTCTCTGTAAATTATTATTATTATTATTATTATTATTATTATTATTATTATTATTACTTGCTAAGCTACAACCCTTGTTAGAAAAGCCGGATCCTATAAGCCCAAGGGCTCCAACAAGGAAAATATCAACGGTTTTACTGCTTTTTCGCTAATCAGTACTAATGTTGTTGCTCTTCTTGGCTGTTGTTATTGTTAATGTGGTTTATAATAGAAGGATGTTATAATAACTGACTGGCTGTCAATCTGCTTCATCCTTAGGTCTCTTGAGTTAGACAGTCGCTGATCCTAGTTTCCTATGTAAATAATATGTATTTTTTATTCCCTGGGTGACGCGGACTTCTGTACGTGACTGTACGTAAGTTATCAGATGGTCGACATGTGTTCGAAAGGAGGGTGACCATAGGCTTGAAGGGAAGAGGAATATATTCTCTCTCTCTCTCTCTCTCTCTCTCTCTCTCTCTCTCTCTCTCTCTCTCTCTCTCTCTCTCTCTCTCTCTCTCTCTATTATTATTATAATTATTATTATCATTATTATTATTAGCTAAGCTAGAATAGTAGATGGATAGGCAAGATGCTATAAGCCCAAGAGCTTATTATTATTATTATTATTATTATTATTATTATTATTATTATTAGCTAAGCTACAATGCTAGATGGACAGAGAAGATGCTATAAGCCCAAGGTCTCCAACGGGAAAAAAATAACCCAGTGAAAAAAAAAAGAGTTAAATAAACTACAAGAGATATTATGAAAAATTAATATGAAATATTTTAATAGGAGTAATATTAACTATAATAATAATGATACTAATATTGAAAATCACACGAGTAATGATCTTGTGATAATACCGTTAGCAACAGAAAGGAAACTGAATAGAGGTGGAATCATGATTGAAAAAAAAAAATCGTATCAACAGCAGTAATAAGTAAAACTTCCATTATTCTCCGCAAACACAAACACACACACACTCTCTCTCTCTCTCTCTCTCTCTCTCTCTCTCTCTCTCTCTCTCTCTCTCTCTCTCTCCGTGATCTCATCCCACATTAATATTTTCGTTCTGGGAACCTAGTAACAGTGACCGAATGGCCAAGTGAGAGACGCTTAGCGGTCGATGTATTGACCGAATCTCTCTCTCTCTCTCTCTCTCTCTCTCTCTCTCTCTCTCTCTCTACATTGGCTGTTTGGAAAAAATACTGAATAGATCATATGAAGCGGTTGACGAATTTAGTAAATCTCTCTCTCTCTCTCTCTCTCTCTCTCTCTCTCTCTCTCTCTCTCTCTCTCTCTCTCCGTTGGCTTTTTAGAAGAATTACTGAATAGATCATATAAAGCGGTTGACTAAATTAGTAAATCTCTCTCTCTCTCTCTCTCTCTCTCTCTCTCTCTCTCTCTCTCCTCTCTCTCTCTCTCTCCACGTTTATTTTTAGAAAAATTATTGAATATATCACATGAAGTGGTAAATCTCTCTCTCTCTCTCTCTCTCTCTCTCTCTCTCTCTCTCTCTCTCTCTCTCTCTCTCTCCATTGGCTGTTTAGAAAAAATACTGAATAGATCACCTGAAGCGGTTGGCGAATTCAGGGATTTTTAATTGCTATTATATGATTTTGAATTTATAGCTTTTGTTCCAAGTTGTATTAATGGTATTTGTACTGTAGTAATATCTTATATTAGTAACGCAATATCTTTTAATTTCAGTTAAATATATCTAGGTTATTTTCTTTTTCATATAAAAGCAAAAAAGTGAAAAATGTTTCTTATAATCATTATCTTTATTTATTTGCAGGTAAAGTGCCAGAGACATACATGTGAATGTAAAACTCCCTGAATAAGGTAAATAATTCACTGGCTCTACCTTAAATTTATCTCACATAAAAGTACTTTATATACTAAATAGATTATTATTGTATTTAGAATTTTTGATCTTTTATTCAAGTTTGTATATTTTCATTTTTTTATCTAATTTATTAGGAATATAAAAATATTTCTTATCATATGTCTTTTTGGTTTTAAAACTTCTTATCTCTTATATATATATATATATATATATATATATATATATATATATATATATATATATATATATATATATATATATATATACATAAATTATATATATATATATATATATATATATATATACATATACATATACATATACATATACATATACATATACATATACATAAATTATATATATATGGATTTTTTCGAGATATTTAATTTCTTTGGTTTAAAAAATATCTACAACTCTTATGTAAATTATGATTCATATACATAGCGGTGTTGTTTCAGTGTTTATATATATATATATATATATATATATATATATATATATATATATATATATATATATATATGTGTGTGTATATGTATATTATATATATATATATATATATATATATATATATATATATATATATATATATGTGCGTATATGTATATTATATATATATATATATATATATATATATATATATATATATATATATATATATATATATATATATATATATATATTCATCAAGAGACGGATGATTACTGTATGAGAGTGTTACTTGGTCGAGTTAGATTATAATTTTTTTTGTACAGCAAATATGAAAGTTCATAAATTTAATCATCAACAATTGTTGATGAATCTCTTACATTCCAATCTCTCTCTCTCTCTCTCTCTCTCTCTCTCTCTCTCTCTCTCTCTCTCTCTCTCTCTCTCTCTCTCTCTCTCTCACGGATCTTGACTGGTACATCTCATCCCACGTGAGTTGTAGGAGAATCCTTTTAAAGGTTAAATTTATTATTATGGCTGAGACGACCAGACTGAATAATGTCGTTTATATTGGAAACTAGAATGTATTTATTTATTATATTTGAAATTAAAATGTATTTATTTATTATATTTGAAACTAGAATGTATTTAATTACTATATTTGTTATTATACAATTGTGTTTGTGGTTAATCCATGCAATGGTGATTTTTATGATAAATCTGTTGCTTTTGTCGATCAATGGAAATTTAATTATATTTTGCTCGATAAATTAGATTTAAGAGGTTATAATAAGTTTATTTAGAACATCTTTTCTTCGATTATGCAATTTATTGAATTTTGAATTGAGGGTTTTTTTTATGATAAATCTGTTGCTTTTGTCGATCTATGAAAATTTAATTATATTTTAGTTGATAAATTAAATATAAGCGGCTATATTAAGTTTATTTAGAACGTCTTGTCTTCAATTATGAGAATGAATTTATTGCAATTTATTGAATTTGAAATGTGCGATGCTTCTTTGAAATTGTTGACGTAGATACAGTATCTTGAGAAGTTTTTGGAAAGATTAATATGGACATATTGATAACAAAATTAGTTTAGATAACGTAAATATTCTTAATGAATTAGAAAAAAAAAAAATACACAAAATCAATTCGATGTCTAGATCGATAAGTTATGTAATTAAATAACCTCAAAATGGTTTTCGATAACAAAAATATTTCTTATGAATTCAAAAAGTAAAAAAAAAAATACATGTTTAGATTTATTAGACGTTATTAAACAAACTAACCTTAATTATTATTATTATTATTATTAGCCATAATACAACCCTAGGTGGAAAACTAGGATGCTAAAAGCCTAAGGGCGCCAAAAAGGAAAAATAGCCCAGTGAGGAAAAGAAAGATAAACTACACGAGAAGTAATGAATAATTAATATATGTTTTTTATGGATATCATTATGAAGAAGTAAGCTGTTGTAAATTGCAATAATTCTATTTTAATATAATATTCCAATTAATGGAGAGATTGAAATGAACAATACTGAAATAATAATGAATATAAATTAAACTTTCAAATGATGACAATATCAAGTACAGAAAATAGGGTATTCTGGTAGATGTAGTGTCGAGTAGAGAGAGAGAACAGTCTTATAATTATGGACTGATTAGTATTAAGTACTATGTGGCTTCATTGTCAGTCCCAACCATTGATTGATATCCTCTCCTATTGCCACAGAGAGAGAGAGAGAGAGAGAGAGAGAGAGAGAGAGAGAGAGAGAGAGAGAGAGAGAGAGAGAGAGCTGATCAAATTGCGTTAGGCCTACGCCAATTCAAACAACTGTTGTTGAGGAAGGGGGAAATGGAGGAGAAAGGAGTTGTTGGGAGGGGG
>NC_090727.1:133324212-133340820 GCF_036898095.1 Palaemon carinicauda | reverse complement strand
CACAACCTCTAACCCAGGCGCTTCTCAAGAACGAATTGACCACCCGCCAAATCAAAAAGGATGCGGAAGGCTTCTTAGCCTACCGTAACAACCCAAAAAACAACAATAAAAGCATTCAAGAGAAAGGTTAAAAAAGGTTATGGGATTAAGGGAATGTAGTGGCTGAGCCCTCACCTACTACTGCACTCGCTGCTACGAATGGTCCCAGGGTGTAGCAGTTCTCGTAAAGAGACTGGACATCTTTAAGATAAAATGATGCAAACACTGACTTGCTCCTCCAATAAGTTGCATCCATAATGCTCTGCAGAGAACGGTTCTGTTTAAAGGCCATCGAAGTGGCTACAGCTCTCACTTCGTGGGTCCTTACCTTCAGCAAAGCAAGGTCTTCATCCTTCATGTGAGAATGGGCTTCTCTTCTGCGTTTTTGGACATAGGCATCGAAGGTTTCTTGATTGCACACCATAAGGCTTCTGACTGTCCTCGTATAGGTTTTGACCTATTAAGATAGTATTTCAGAGCTCTGACAGGGCAAAGAACTCTTTCTAGCTCGTTACCCACCATGTTGGAAAGGCTAGGAATTTCGAACGATCTAGGCCAAGGACGTGAAGGAAGTTCATTCTTAGCTAAAAATCCGAGCTGTAAAGAACATGTTGCTGATTCGGATGTGAACCCAATGTTCTTGCTGAAGGCGTGAACCTCACTAACTCTTTTAGCTGTTGCAAGGCAGACGAGGAAAAGAGTTTTGAGAGTAAGGTCTTTGAAGGAAGCTGACTGGAGAGGTTCGAACCTAGGAGACATAAGGAACCTTAAGACTACGTCTAGATTCCAGCCTGGAGTGGATAAACGACGTTCTTTAGAAGTCTCGAAAGATTTAAGGATGTCTTGAAGGTCCTTGTTGGAGGAAAGGTCCAAACCTCTGTGGCGGAGAACTGAAGCCAACATACTTCTGTACCCTTTAATCGTAGGAGCCGAAAGGGATCTCACATTCCTTAGATGTAATAGGAAGTCAGCTACTTGGGTTACAGAGGTATTGGTAGAGGAAACTGCATTGGCTCTGCACCAGCTTCGGAAGACTTCCCACTTGGATTGGTAGACTCTACGAGTGGATACCCTCCTTGCTCTGGCAATCGCTCTGGCTGCCTCCTTCGAAAAGCCTCTAGCTCTAGCGAATCTTTCGACAGTCTGAAGGCAGTCAGACAAAGAGCGTGGAGGTTTGGGTGTACCTTGTTTACGTGAGGTTGACGTAGAAGGTCCACTCTTAGAGGGAGAGTCCTGGGAACGTCGACCAGCCATTGTAGTACCTCTGTGAACCATTCTCTTGCAGGCCAAAGGGGAGCAACCAGCGTCAGCCGTGTCCCTTCGTGCGAGACGAACTTCTGAATGACTCTGTTGATGATCTTGAACGGCGGGAATGCATATAGGTCGAGATGGGACCAATTCAGCAGAAAAGCATCCACGTGAACTGCTGCTGGGTCTGGAACTGGGGAACAGTACAAAGGAAGCCTCTTGGTCATGGAGGTGGCGAACAGATCTATCGTAGGCTGACCCCACAAGGTCCAAAGTCTGTTGCACACGCTCTTGTGAAGGGTCCATTCCGTGGGGATGACTTGATCTTTCCTGCTGAGGCGATCTGCTGAGACGTTCATGTTGCCCTGAATGAACCTCGTAACCAGAGTGAGATTTAGACTTCTTGACCAAATGAGGAGGTCCCTTGCTATCTCGTACAGCTTCCTCGAATGGGTCCCTCCCTGCTTGGAGATGTAAGCCAAGGCTGTGGTGTTGTCGGAGTTCACCTCCACCACCTTGCCTAACAGGAGGGACTTGAAGTTCATTAAGGCCAGATGAACTGCCAGCAGCTCCTTGCAGTTGATGTGGAGCGTTTCCTGTTCCTTGTTCCATGTTCCCGAGCATTCCTGTCCGTTCAAGGTCGCGCCCCAGCCCGAGTCTGATGCGTCCGAAAAGAGATGAAGATTGGGGGTCTGAATCGCTAACGATAGACCCTCCTTGAGAAGGATGTTGGTCTTCCACCACAAGAGAGTAGTCTTCATCTCTTTGGTGACAGGAATAGAGACTGCTTCGAGCGTCAAATCCTTGTCCCAGTGAGCTGCTAGATGGAATTGGAGAGGGCGGAGGTGGAGTCTCCCTAACTCGACGAACAGGGCTAAAGATGACAGGGTCCCTGTTAGACTCATCCACTGTCTCACCGAGCAACTGTTCCTCTTCAGCATGCTCAGGATGCATTCTAGGGCTTGGCTTATCCTTGGGGCCGATGGAAAAGCCCGAAAAGCCTGACTCCGAATCTCCATTCCCAGGTAAACGATGGATTGGGAGGGAATGAGCTGGGACTTTTCTAAGTTGACCAATAGACCCAGTTCCTTGATCAAGGCCAAAGTCCAGTTGAGACTCTCCAGACAGCGACGACTTGTGGGGGCTCTTAACAGCCAGTCGTCTAAGTAAAGGGAGGCTCTGATGTCCGATAAGTGGAGGAATTTTGCAATATTCCTCATCAGATGCGTAAACACCATAGGAGCTGTGCTTAGGCCAAAACACAGGGCTTGGAATTGGTACACAGCCTTTCCAAAAACGAATCTCAGGAAAGGTTGGGAGTCTGGATGAATAGGAACGTGAAAGTAAGCGTCTTTCAGATCCAACGAGACCATCCAGTCCTCCTGCCTGACCGCTGCTAGGACCGACTTCGTCGTCTCCATAGTGAACGTCTGCTTGGTGACATAAGCATTGAGCGCGCTGACGTCCAGCACCGGTCTCCAACCTCCTGTCTTCTTGGCCACCAGAAAGAGACGGTTGTAGAAGCCCGGGGATTGATGGTCCCGGACTATCACCACTGCCTTCTTCTGTAACAGGAGCGACACCTCCTGTTGTAACGCTAGCCTCTTGTCCTTTTCCTTGTAGTTGGGAGAGAGGTTGATGGGAGAAGTGGTCAGAGGGGGATTGCGGCAGAATGGTATCCTGTAACCCTCCCTTAGCCACTTGACAGACTGGGCGTCTGCACCTCTTCTTTCCCAAGCTTGCCAGAAGGTCTTGAGTCTGGCTCCTACTGCTGTCTGGAGAGGAGGAGAGTCAGTGTTTGCCTTTTGAAGTCTTGGGACCTTTCTTAGACCTGCCCCTGGAAGAGTCTGGACGGGTACTTCCTCGGCTGGGGGCTCTGCCACGAAAGGGCGGAATAAATCTTGTAGCAGGAGTATCGGCCACTGGGGTGCGGTAAGTTCTGGGAACTGAAGGAGCAACCTTAGCCTTACGAGCTGAAGAGGCCACAAGGTCATGAGTGTCCTTCTGAATAAGGGCCGCAGACAAATCCTTGATAAGCTCTTCGGGGAACAGGAACTTAGAAAGCGGAGCAAAAAGTAACTGAGACCTTTGACAAGAGGTGATGCCAGTAGAAAGAAAAGTGCAAAGTTGTTCCCTTTTCTTGAGTACTCCTGAAACAAACATTGATGCAAGTTCGCCGGACCCATCCCGAATTGCTTTATCCATACAGGACATTATAAGCATGGCTGAGTCCTTGTCAGCAGGGGCAGTCTTCTTGCTCAAGGCCCCCAGGTACCAGTCGAGAAAATTGAAAATCTCAAAGGCACGAAATATACCCTTTAAGAAGTGGTCTAAGTCGGAAAAGGTCCAGCAGACCTTAGAGCGCCTCATAGCCGATCTACGTGGAGAGTCGACCAAACTTGAGAAGTCAGCCTGGGCAGAGGCAGGGACTCCCAAGCCTGGTTCCTCTCCTGTGGCATACCATACGCCCGCCTTAGAAGTCAGCTTAGTAGGAGGGAACATAAAAGAAGTCTTCCCTAGTTGCTGTTTGGACTGCAACCAATCCCCTAACATTCTTAAAGCTCTCTTAGAGGATCTAGCAAAGACGAGCTTAGTATAGGCCGACTTAACAGGTTGCATGCCTAGCGAAAACTCAGATGGAGGAGAGCGAGGGGTAGCAGAAACAAAATGATCCGGGTAAACCTCTCTGAAAAGAGCCAGGACCTTGCGAAAGTCAATGGAGGGAGGAGAAGACTTGGGTTCCTCCACGTCCGAAGAGGGATCATCTGGGTGCGCAGCTTCCTCCTCAGAAACCTCATCACCTGAGTGGTGCGAAGCGAGACGTAAAGTTACAGCGGTGTGCTGAACAGCAGAATCCTGACAAGCGGGTGCATAAACACTTGCGGTTTCATCCTCAAGTCTCTGTTGAAGAGGATGAGGGCTGGTAACGACAAAGTCAAGAGGTTGGGATGAAGGAGGTTCTGCGGCGGTTTGAGGAGCAAGAGTGGAGAGAGGCGACTGTATTAAAACCTGAGGATCAGGCTGCAAAGACTGGTCAAGTAGAGTAGAAGAAGGTAGGTGCATGCGTTGAGGTGGCTGACTCCTAGCATGAGTTTCCTGTCTCAAGAGTTGCGCTTGCTTCAAGGGTTGAGGTGGATGCGCAGTAGCAGGTTCCTGTCTCACGAGTTGAGGTTCTTGAGGTGTGAGCTGCGAGAGTTGAGGTAGCGGCTGCGCAGAACGCAGTTCCTGTCTCACGAGTTGAGGTTCTTGAGGTGCTAGCCTCAAGAGTTGAGGCTCTCGCCTTGAGGAAAGTTGAGGTAGCAGCTGCGAGAGCTGAGGTGGCTGCCTCAAGGATGGTAGAGGTTGTCGTACCTCAAGAGGTTGTTGCCTCGAAGATGGTCTAACTGCAAGAAAATCTTGCCTCAAAGGAAGAGGAGGATGTAAGGCATAAGACTCCTGTTCCCATTGTTGAGGTTGCCTTAAGGAAGGTGGAGGTTGCTGCACAACGCTGGTAACTGGCAACTCCGAACGCGGTAAGGTAGCTTGAGGAACCTCAACTTCGTACGTCTGGCAGACTGGACTGCGGTGAGGCGGAGCGCTCGCAGGAGGAGGTGTAACCTTCTCTGCCTGAAACTCACGCATTAAGACCGCAAGCTGCGACTGCATGGACTGCAGCAAAGTCATCTTGGGATCAACAGACGATAAGGTCTGTTGAGGCAAAGCCTTAACAGAAGATGAGGTCTGTTGAGGCATCGCCTTACCTCTCTTAGGAGGTGTGCAGTCACCTGATGACTGCGGAGAGTCAGAGCTAACCCAATGACTGCATCCGGGTTGTTGAACTCTTGAGGTCTGGACTTTACGTTTAAGAGGTCTTGAGACCTGAGTCCAGCATTTTCTCCCCGAAATTTCTTCTGCAGACGAGGAAAATAAGGGCTCAATCGTCTGCGGGTGGGAGTGACGGTCTCTGTAAGACACGCCCGCAACCACCGAGGATACTTCTGTGCGCCGATCAAGGCCTGCCGAACCCTTTTGCCCTTCGACATTGCTTCTCCCCTGGGCTTGGGAGCTTGCAAGAGGTCCCGGACTGGGAGGACGACTGGCACGCACAGAAGTACCCTCACGCACAACACTGACACTGACACTAGCACTCGGCACCGCACTGACACTAGCACTCGGCACCGCACTGACACTAGCACTCGGCACAGCACTGGCACTACCACTTCCCACTGCACTTTTGACCTTAAGTTCCTTGACGTCCGCCAAGAGGAACTTGTGGTCACTCACTACCGATTCCACTTTGTCACCTAAAGCCTGAATGGCACGCAAAACATCGGACATATCAGGCTGAGCACAAATAGTAGGTTCGGGGGTAGCCACTACAGGGGGAGGAAAAGGTTGAGGATCATGAGGTGAGGAATAAAGCGAAGAGCGAGCAGAACTCCTCCTAACTCTCTCTCTCTCTAACTTAGTGGTATATTTAAGGAATCGAACAAACTCAAGTTCCGAAAGTCCGGCGCATTCCTCACATCGATCTTCCAACTGACAGGATCTTTCCCTACAGTCGGAACAAGCGGTGTGAGGATCAACCGAGGCCTTCGGAATACGCCTATTACAAGTCCTACATCGTCTATGGGGAGGGGCTTGAGAAAGGTCGGACATCTTGAATCAAAGAGCTAGTCAAGGGGGATTCCAAATAAAGCAAAAGATCGTTAACCATTAATCAAATCAATATAAAAGCTATCTAAGCTAATAGAAAGGTTTCCAGTATAGCGAAAGCTGAAATCTTAGAGCAATACTTCACCAAAAACCGTGAACAAGACTCCAAAATTATAAGCGTATCCATGAACGTCTTGCCGGAAGCACGACAGAGGAAAAATTGAGGTGGTGTCAACAAGAAGTACTGCAGTACCTGGCCACAGGTGGCGCTGGTGAGTACACCCCCTTCTAGTATAGTGATCGCTGGCGTATCCCTTCCGTAGAATTCTGTCGGGCAACGGAGTTGACAGCTACATGATTATCGGGTAAGTTTAATATTGAAAATAGATAATTGCACATTAAGAAAGCGTGTACTTTTGTTTTTATATTTCGGGTTTGTTTTAAAAATCGAGTATTGTTGACTTCTTTTTTTTTTTCTTTTGGCTGTGATTAGATCAGCTGTCATCTAGCTGCCGCTCTTGAGTGTGTACGAATACACTAACAAAGTATCATTTATACCATTTCTTAACTTATTCAAACCGTCTACAGTATACAGTTGATATTACATAAGCACTAATGTGTTATAACCTATCAAATTTTTTTGTTTATTACATTTAAACCCCCCCCCTCTCTCTCTCTCTCTCTCTCTCTCTCTCTCTCTCTCTCTCTCTCTCTCTCTCTCTCTCTCTCTCTCTCTCTCTCTCTGTGGGCTACTTTTCACTACCTCCTATTCCTTACCTCTCTCTATCTCTCTAACAAATGATATCTTTGTTGCTCCTCAAAGTTTCATTTATATTGAAAATCAATCACGATTCAATTTTCCTTACTTTCTCCAATCTCGCACCATCGGTCACATCGCGGTATTTTCGATATTTCTGGAAAATCCGCGATATATGTATATACATGGGTTATGAAAAAAATCCGCGAAGTGGTGAATCCGCGATGGTCGAACCGCGAAGTAGCGAGGGTTCACTTTTCATTTTAGCAGTTATTCAAAATAACAAACATAAAATAAATAAGTACCTGGTAAGGAAGTCGACTTGAACCATTACTCTGCCTTTTTAAGTACGTCTTCCTTACTGAGCCTAGCGATCCTCTTAGGATGCTGAGCGACTCCTAGGTGCTGAAGTATGAAGGGCTCCAACCCATACTAAAGGACCTCATCACAACCTCTAATCTAGGCGCTTCTCAAGAAAGAATTTGACCACCCGCCAAATCAACCAGGATGCGGAAGGCTTCTTAGCCTTCCGTACAACCCAAAAAACAACAATAAAAAGCATTTCAAGAGAAAGATTAAAAAAGGTTATGGGATTATGGGAATGTAGTGGTTGAGCCCTCACCTACTACTGCACTCGCTGCTACGAATGGTCCCAGGGTGTAGCAGTTCTCGTAAAGAGACTGGACATCTTTGAGGTAAAATGATGCGAACACTGACTTGCTTCTCCAATAGGTTGCATCCATAACACACTGCAGAGAACGGTTCTGTTTGAAGGCCACTGAAGTAGCGACAGCCCTAACTTCATGTGTCCTTACCTTCAGCAAAGCAAGGTCTTCTTCCTTCAGATGAGAATGGGCCTCTCTAATCAAAAGCCTGATGTAATAAGAAACTGCGTTCTTAGACATCGGTAAAGCAGGTTTCTTGATAGAACACCATAAAGCTTCTGATTGTCCTCGTAATGGCTTTGTACGTCTTAAATAGTACTTAAGAGCTCTTACTGGGCAAAGTACTCTCTCTAGTTCGTTCCCAACCAAGTTGGACAGGCTTGGGATCTCGAACGACTTGGGCCAAGGACGAGAAGGAAGCTCGTTTTTAGCTAAAAAACCAAGCTGCAAGGAACATGTAGCCGTTTCAGATGTAAAACCTATGTTCCTGCTGAAGGCGTGAATCTCACTGACTCTTTTAGCTGTTGCTAAGCAAACGAGGAAAAGAGTCTTCAATGTGAGATCCTTAAAAGAGGCTGATTGAAGCGGTTCGAACCTTGCTGACATCAGGAACCTTAAAACCACGTCTAGGTTCCAGCCTGGTGTGGTCAACCGACGCTCCTTTGAGGTCTCAAAAGACTTAAGGAGGTCCTGTAGATCTTTGTTGGTGGAAAGATCTAAGCCTCTGTGGCGGAAGACCGCTGCCAACATGCTTCTGTAACCTTTGATCGTAGGAGCTGAAAGGGATCTTACATTCCTTAGATGTAAAAGGAAGTCAGCTATCTGCGTTACAGAGGTACTGGTTGAGGAAACTGCATTCGCCTTGCACCAGCTTCGGAAGACTTCCCATTTTGACTGGTAGACTTTGAGAGTGGATGTCCTCCTTGCTCTGGCAATCGCTCTGGCTGCCTCCTTCGAAAAGCCTCTAGCTCTTGAGAGTCTTTCGATAGTCTGAAGGCAGTCAGACGAAGAGCGTGGAGGCTTGGGTGTACCTTCTTTACGTGCGGCTGACGCAGAAGGTCCACTCTTAGAGGAAGAGTCCTGGGAACGTCCACTAGCCATTGCAGTACCTCGGTGAACCATTCTCTCGCGGGCCAGAGGGGAGCAACCAACGTCAACCGTGTCCCTTCGTGAGAGGCGAACTTCTGTAGTACCCTGTTGACAATCTTGAACGGAGGGAACGCATACAGGTCTAGATGGGACCAATCCAGAAGAAAGGCATCCACGTGAACTGCTGCTGGGTCTGGAATCGGAGAACAATACATCGGGAGCCTCTTGGTCATCGAGGTAGCGAAAAGATCTATGGTGGGCTGACCCCACAGGGCCCATAGTCTGCTGCAAACATTCTTGTGAAGGGTCCACTCTGTGGGGATGACCTGACCCTTCCGGCTGAGGCATTCTGCCATGACATTCATGTCGCCCTGAATGAACCTCGTTACCAGCGAAATCTTTCGATCTTTTGACCAAGTGAGGAGGTCCCTTGCGATCTCGAACAACTTCCTCGAATGAGTCCCTCCTTGCTTGGAGATGTACGCCAAGGCTGTGGTGTTGTCGGAGTTCACCTCCACCACCTTGCTTAGATGGAGGGACTTGAAGTTTATCAAGGCCAGATGAACTGCCAATAGCTCCTTGCAGTTGATGTGAAGTGTTCTTTGCTCCTGATTCCACGTGCCCGAGCATTCCTGTCCGTCCAGTGTCGCACCCCAGCCCGTGTCCGATGCGTCCGAGAAGAGACGGTGGTCGGGGGTCTGAACAGCCAATGGTAGACCTTCCTTGAGAAGAATGCTGTTCTTCCACCACGTCAGTGTAGACCTCATCTCTTCGGAAATAGGCACTGAGACCGCCTCTAGCGTCATGTCCTTTCTCCAGTGAGCAGCTAGATGATACTGAAGGGGGCGGAGGTGGAGTCTCCCTAACTCGATGAACTGGGCCAGCGATGAAAGTGTCCCTGTTAGACTCATCCACTGCCTGACTGAACATCGGTTCCTTCTCAGCATGCTCTGGATGCATTCTAGGGCTTGACTGATCCTGGGGGCCGACGGAAAAGCCCGAAAAGCTCGACTCTGAATCTCCATACCTAGATAGACAATGGTTTGGGATGGGACGAGTTGGGACTTCTCTATATTGACCAGGAGACCCAATTCCTTGGTCAGATCCATAGTCCATCTGAGATTCTCCAGACAGCGACGACTTGACGAAGCTCTTAAAAGCCAGTCGTCCAAATAGAGGGAGGCTCTGATGTCTGCCAAGTGAAGGAATTTGGCAATATTCCTCATCAGTTTGGTAAACACAAGAGGTGCCGTGCTTTGGCCAAAGCACAGGGCTTGGAACTGGTACACGACCTTTCCAAAGACGAACCTTAGGAAAGGTTGGGAGTCTGGATGGACGGGGACATGAAAGTACGCGTCTTTCAGGTCTAACGAGACCATCCAGTCTTCCTTCCTGACCGCTGCTAGGACCGACTTCGTCGTCTCCATTGTGAACGTCTGCTTGGTGACAAAAGAATTGAGAGCACTGACGTCCAGCACCGGTCTCCAACCTCCTGTCTTCTTCGCTACCAGGAAGAGACGGTTGTAGAAGCCCGGGGATTGATGGTCCCGGACTATGACTACCGCTCCCTTTTGTAGCAAGAGCGACACCTCTTGTTGCAACGCTAGCCTCTTGTCCTTCTCCTTGTAGTTGGGAGAGAGGTTGATGGGAGAAGTTGTTAGAGGGGGACTGCGGCAGAACGGAATCCTGTACCCCTCCCTTAGCAACTTCACAGACTGAGCGTCTGCACCTCTGTTCTCCCAAGCTTGCCAGAAGTTCTTGAGCCTGGCTCCCACTGCTGTCTGGAGAGGTAGGCAGTCAGATTCTGCCTTTTGAGGACTTGGAACCCTTCTTCGATTTGCCACGATGACTGTCGGCACGGGTACCTCCTCTGCTGGAGGTTCTGCCACGAAAGGGCGGGATGAACCTAGACGCTGGTGTGTCCATCCTAGGTCTAGGCACGGAAGGTAAAGCTTTGGTCTTACGTGCGGAGGACGCCACCAGGTCATGGGTATCCTTCTGGATCAACGAGGCAGCCATCCCCTTGATCAGCTCTTCCGGAAAGAGACACTTGGAAAGCGGAGCAAACAACAACTCCGACTTCTGGCAAGGAGTGATCCCAGCCGACAAGAAGGAGCAAAGATGGTCTCTCTTCTTAAGCACTCCCGACACGTACGAAGCCGCAAACTCACCAGACCCATCCCGAATGGCTTTGTCCATGCTAGACATGATAAGCATGGCAGAGTCCTTATCCGAAGGGGAAGTCTTTCTGCTTAACGCTCCCAAACACCAATCGAGGAAGTTGAAGATCTCAAAAGCACGAAAAACTCCCTTCAACAGATGATCCATGTCAGAAAAGGACCAGCAAATCTTAGATCGTCTCATAGCCAGCCTGCGGGGAGAGTCAACCAGACTTGAGAAGTCGCCCTGGGCAGAGGCAGGAACTCCCAAGCCGGGTTCCTCTCCCGTGGCATACCAGACGCTAGATTTGGAAGCAAGCTTAGTAGGCGGAAAGATGAAAGCAGTCTTTCCCAGCTGCTTCTTGGACTGCAACCACTCTCCCATAACCCTCAAAGCTCTCTTGGATGAGCGTGCGAGTACAAGTTTGGTGAAGGCAGGAGCTGCTGACTGCATGCCTAAAGCAAACTCGGAGGGAGGAGAGCGAGGGGTTGCAGACACAAACTGTTCCGGATACAAATCCCTGAACAGGGCAAGGACTTTCCTAAAGTCTAAGGAGGGAGGCGTAGACTTGGGTTCTTCTAAGTCGGAGTGCGGATCGTCCAAATGCGCAGCTACGTCGTCATCAGATACTCCATCATCCGAAAGCTGAGGAGGAAGTGGCAAAGGTGGAGCAGAAAGCTGAACGGCTGAATCCGGCAGCACGGGTGCATGCGTAGCTGCTGCGGATCCAACATCATGCCGCTGCTGGTCAGTCTGCGAGCTGGCAACAACAAAAGCGGAGTGCTGGTGCGTGGGAGGGACTGCCGTGGGTTGCGGAGCATGCCGCATGGGTTGCGGAGCATGCCGCATGGGTTGCGGAGCATGCCGCATTGCGTCAAAACACGGCAGCTCGACAGCACCTTCCCACTGCTGATGCGGTAGCTCACGCATGTCAACGGAGGGTGCAGCATGAACATGCATCTGGCAGGGTCGACTGCGCATCGGTGGTGGAGCTCTCACAGGTGGAGTGTGGGAGCAGGCAGCCGCAGTATCTGCTGAGCGCACAACCGTGGCAGGTTGTAGGTTAACTGGTGCAGTGTCAACCTTCTCAGCACGATACTCCTGCATGAAGGAAGCAAGCTGAGACTGCATAGTCTGCAGCATGGACCACTTAGGGTCTACCGTGGTTGGTGCGGCAACAGACGGAGTAGTTGCCTGCTGCGGAACCACTCTACCTCTCTTGGGAGGTGTGCAGTCTTCGGAAGACTGCGGCGAGTCCGAACTGACCCAGTGGCTACACCTGGGCCGTTGGACTCGCTCGGAAGGGACCTTACGCTTGAGAGGTCGTGAGACCTTGGTCCAACGTTTCTTCCTCGAAACTTCTTCCACAGACGAGGAATGACAGGGCTCATTCGTCTGTTTGTGGATGGGACGATCTCTGACAGATACGTCCGCAACCACTGAGGGTACATCCGTACGCTGATCAAGGCCTGTCGAACCCTTTGGTCCTTCGACATTGCTTCTCCCCTGGGCTTGGGAGCTTGCAAGAGGTCCCGGACTGGGAGGACGACTGGCACGAACAGATGTACCCTCATGCGCAACACTGACACTGACACTTTTCACTTCACTTGCACTCACTACACTTCCCACTGCACTTTGCGCTTTCAACTCTTTGACATCTGCCAAAAGTTGATTCCGGTCATTAGCTAATGACTCCACTCTGTCACCAAGAGCCTGAATGGCACGCATCATGTCCGCCATGGAGGGTTGAGCACTAGTAGCAGGGTCGGGAGTCACCACTACAGGGGAAGGAGTAGGTTGAGGGGCATGGGGAGAGGAAAAATCAAAAGAGCGAGAAGAACTCCTCCTGATCCTATCCTTCTCTAGCCTACGTGCATTCTTTAGGAATTCGTTAAAATCGAATTCCGAAAGCCCAGCGCATTCCTCACATCGATCTTCCAATTGACAGGATTTACCCCTACAATTGGAACAAACGGTGTGAGGATCTATGGAGGCCTTCGGAAGACGCCTAGAACAAGCCCTAACGCTACACTGCCTGTACTTAGGGACTTGAGAATGGTCAGACATCTTGAATTCTAGAAATAGTCAAGGGGGAAATCCAAAATCTAGCAAAGTTCATTAACAATTAATCCAAATCTAATCAAAAAGCTTGATAAGCTAATGATAAAGGTTCCTGAATAGCGAAGGCTAAAATCTAGAGCGAATACATCACCAAAATCGTGAAAAACAACTCCAGAAACAACAGCGTATCCAAGTAGGTCTTGCCGGTGGCACGACAGAGGAAAAATTGAGTTCTTGTTGACAAGAAGTACCTGAGTACCTACTCGACAGATGGCGCTGTTGTGTACACCCCCACCTATATAGCGATCGCTGGCGTATCCCGACCTTAGATTTTTCTGTCGGGCAACAGAGTTGACAGCTACATGATCATCGGGTAAGATTAATATTGAAAAAACACCATGAAATACACCAAGTAACATGTTTATATTCACAAAACAGTTTATTGTACTATTCTATAATTTTACCTAATTTTACTAATAACGTTGCGTATATCAAATGGTGATAGTTACTTTTGATTTTGGGACATGACTGTAGGGCCTCACCCAGTACGGCCCCAGTCACTTCGGCCTCTGACCCTTGTCACTACGGCCCCAACATGAGTCACTACGGCACCCACCCCTAGTCACTTCGGCCAACTCAGACCAACCACTCTAGTCACTTCGGTCGTCATTAGAAAGATTATTTTCTAATGAAAATTGGTATTCATTGGAGACCCTGACGGCGCTTGCGACGTGTGTGTTTACCATCCATGACAAGACGGACCTCTACAGTTACATTTTTGGCTTCTTAAGAAACAAAGAAGAAGAAGGAAGAGAGAGAGAGAGAGAGAGAGAGAGAGAGAGAGAGAGAGAGAGAGAGAGAGACCACTGTAGCTCTTATATTTAGGTTACCATCTTGGGAGGCCGTAGTGTCTAGGGTTGACGGTGAATGAGGCCATAGTGACTAGGGCAGTAGTAACTAAGGCCGTGGTGACTGGGGCCGTAGTGGTTGAGGGCCGTAGTGACTGGTTCCCCATGTATGATAGCGGCCACCTGTATGTAATATTACGCCTAGCTTAGATTACGGCAGTGTAAGGGGGGGTCAAAGGGGGCGCTAGGGCCCCTCCCCTCTTTTGGTAAGTAACGACATTAATAATCAGCGCCGTAGGAACTGGCCGCTGATATGCAAAGGCTCCCAACTGTATTTTGGGAGTTACAAGTCTGCTAAATTACGTTATTTAGGGTATTTAACATGAACATAGACTTCATTTTCATCATAATATGACGTAAGTTAAGGGGAACGTTCCCTGGTCAGACAAGGGGCTGCTGATATTCAACCTAGGCCTACGTAATTAATATTTAGGGTAAGCATTCATATTTAAAGTAGGCCTACATATAATTATCAGAACATTAATGAAATTAAACCTTTAATTATTGACCTTAAGGACATGCTCACCTACCAGTAGACATATTTCTTACAAATACTATTCTACCATAGCCTTATACCTTTCATATTCTCTTTAGCAATTGTAAATTAAATAAACTTTCAAATTCCAGTTTCTCACCTTTGACGAAATATTTATATAATTCCTGGAGAAGACAGAAGAAGGACATTTTTCAATAACAAATTCACAGGTTACAAAACACACGAGCTTGCGTAAAAGTGTTTTCGATTTTAGGGTTAAGATGTGTCCTTTACAACGGCTCTTCTTTTAATCTTGTGATGTGTTGTTTAATTGTTCTTTGGTAATGTATAATGTATTATTTGATTGTTGTCTGGTAATGTATAATGTATTTGATTGTTCTCTGGTAATGTATAATGTATCATTTAATTGTTCTTTTGTAATGTATAATGTATTACAAGTACAAGTAAGTATTATTTTATCCTTCTCTGGTAATGTATAATGTATTATTTTATTGTTCTCTGGTAATGTATAATGTTTGATTTGATTGTTCTCTGGTAATGTATAATGTTTTATTTAATTGTTCTCTGGTAATGTATAATGTATCATTTAATTGTTCTTTTGTAATGTATAATGTATTACAAGTACAAGTAAGTATTATTTTATCCTTCTCTGGTAATGTATAATGTATGATTTAATTGTTCTCTGGTAATGTATAATGTATCATTTAATTGTTTTTTGTTAATGTATAATGTATTATTTGATTGTTCTCTGGTAATGTATAATGTATTATTTGATTGTTCTTTGGTAATGTATATTGTATGATTTAATTGTTCTCTGGTAATTTATAATGTATTATTTAACTGTTCTCTTGTAATGTATAATGTTTTATTTAATTGTTCTCTGGTAATGTATAATGTATGATTTGATTGTTCTCTGGTAATATATAATGTATTATTTAATTGTTCTCTGGTAATGTATGATGTATCATTTAATTGTTCTCTGGTAATGTATAATTTAAGATTTAATTGTTCTCTGGTAATGTATAATGTATTATTTAATTGTTCTCTTGTAATGTATAATGTATTATTTGATTGTTCTCTGGTAATGTATAATGTATGATTTAATTGTTCTCTTGTAATGTATAATGTATAATTTAATTGTTCTCTGGTAATGTATAATGTATTATTTAATTGTTCTCTTGTAATGTATAATGTATTATTTGATTGTTCTCTTGTAATGTATAATGTATAATTTAATTGTTCTCTTGTAGTGTATAATGTATAATTTAATTGTTCTCTGGTAATGTATTATGTATTATTTAATTGTTCTCTGGTAATGTATAATGTATTATTTAACTGTTCTATTGTAATGTATAATGCATTATTTGATCGTTCTCTGGTAATGTATAATGTATCATTTAATCGTACTTTTTTAATGTATGATGTATTATTTGATTGTTCTCTGGTAATGTATAATGTATTATTTAGTCGTTCTCTTGTAATGTATAATGTATTATTTAATTGTTCTCTGGTAATCTTGCAATGTATTATTTGATTGTTCTCTGGTAATGTATAATGTATTATTTAACTGTTCTATTGTAATATATAATGCATTATTTGATCGTTCTCTGGTAATGTATAATATATCATTTAATTGTTCTTTGTTAATGTATAATGTATTATTTGATTGTTCTCTGGTAATGTATAATGTATTATTTAATTGTTCTCTTGTAATGTATAATGTATGATTTAATTGTTCTCTGGTGATGTATAATGTATTATTTAATTGTTCTCTTGTAATGTATAATGTATTATTTGATTGTTCTCTGGTAATGTATAATGTATTATTTGATTGTTCTCTTGTAATGTATAGTGAATTATTTAATTGTTCTCTGGCAATGTATAATGTATCATTTAATCATTTTTTGTTAATGTATAATGTATTATTTGATTGTTCTCTGGCAATGTATAATGTATTATTTGATTGTTCTTTGGTAATGTATAATGTATCATTTAATTGTTCTTTTTTAATGTATAATGTATTATTTGATTGTTCTCTGGTAATGTATAATGTATTATTTAATTGTTCTCTTGTAATTTATAATGTATTATTTGATTGTTCTCTTGTAATGTATAAAGTATTATTTGATTGTTCTCTTGTAATGTATAATGTATTATTTAATTGTTCTTTTATATAATTTTGTCTTTTTCTCTACATTATTATTATTATTATCATTATTATTATTATTATTATTATATTTATTATTATTAATAATATTATTATTATTAATAATATTATTACTATTACTTGCTAAGCTGCAAGTTCCTGCAGCCCTAGTTGGAAAAGTAGAATGCTATAAGCCCAAGAGCTCCAACAGGGAAAATAGCCCAGTGAGGAAAGGAAAAAAGGAAACTACAAGAGAAGTAATTAACTACTGAAATAAAATATATTATGAACAATAACGACATTAATATAAATATTTCATATATAACCTATAAAAACTTAAAAAAGAGGAAGAGAAATATAGAATAGTGTGCCCGAGTGTACCCTCAAGCAAGAGAACTCTAACC
>NC_090727.1:133314212-133316712 GCF_036898095.1 Palaemon carinicauda | reverse complement strand
CTAATATATGTGTCATCGTATTGAGCCTATCGCAACAGGAAAAGTCATGCAAATTATCTACCTTTTTGTGAAATTGCGTTGTAGGCCTACTTCCCCCTATTGGGTCTATTTGCTTATAGGTCTACTCCTCCTAGTGGGTCTATTTGCGTAGTAGTTCTATTCCTCCTAGTGGGTCTATTTGCGTTGTAGGTCTACTCCCCTTAGTGGGTGTATTTGCTTAGATGTCTACTTCCCTAGTGGGTCTATTTGCGTATAGGTCTACTCCTAGTGGGTCTATTTGCTTATAGGTTTACTCTCCCTAGTGGGTCTATTTGCTTATAGGTCTACTTCCCCTAGTGGGTCTATTTGCGTAGTAGGTCTACTCCCCCTAGTGGGTCTATCTGCGTAGTAAGTCTACTCCCCCTAGTGGGTCTATTTGCATAGTAGGTCTACTCCCCAGCCGGTCTATTTGCGTATAATTACCCTTCAGAATAAAGATAGTAATTGAGGGAGGTTTTGTGGGTTTCCTTCCATAGTATATGTGTTCAAATCTGCCACTGTTATGGCTTTGTATTTTTTCTCTGTGATATATTGTATTTTCCAGCTCATTTTGGAACAGTTAACATTTCCCATGTGAGTTAGATACGGCCGAGGCAAGAGTTAATTGCAAATAATTATATAATTTAGTTTTGTAGGTTGCTGTCTATATAACTAATCTTTGATATGAACAGAAGGGGACTGGAGTACTCCTTGCTTGAACTTTGATCTGGCACCTGCTGGCTTGGTTAATGCTTAATTATTTTGGATAATGCTCTATTTTTGTGGACAATGCTCCAATTTTTTTTTTTTTTTTGGATAATGCTTCATTTTTTTTATAATGCTCCATTTGTGTTGGATAATTCTTCATTCATTTGGATAATGATCCTTTGTTTTGGACAATGCTCCATGTTTTTGGATAATTCTTCATTCATTTGGATAATGATCCTTTATTTTGGACAATGCTCCATGTTTTTGGATAATGCTTCATTTTTTTGGATAATGCTCCATTTTTTTGGACAATGCTCCAATTTTTTTTTTTTGGATAATGCTCCATTTGTTTAGGACAATTCTTCATTTTTTTAGGATAATGCTCCAGTTTTTTGGACAATGCTCCATTTTTTTTTTTGGATAATGCTCCATTTTTTTTGGATAATGCTCCATTTTTTTGGACAATGCTCCATTTTTTTAATAATTCTTAATTTTATTGGATAATGCTCCATTTTTTTTAATAATTCTTAATCTTTTTGGATAATGCTCCATTTTTTGGGACAATGCTCCCTTATTTTGGGTAATGCTCCATTGTTTTTTGTGGGGGGACAATGCTCCATTTTTTTTACTTAAAAAACTTTGATTTGAGAGGAAGTTGTGCATCTAATCTACTAGTGCACCTCATTCTCTCTATAGTATTTTAATTATTAACTCAGTTTGGATAAGTTGTAATACCCCCAGATCTCCCTTGAACAAATCCATGCTTCATTATTTTGAGATAAAAAAAGTATTGTGATTGTACAGTATTTTTAAATATACCTGCAATATCATTAATTTTTAAGGGATTTCCCCACTTCTAGATATATGTTTGAAGTTTATTTCTCCTAAGGTTAAGATAAAAAAGTTGAATCCTGTCTTGTTATTTGGTCTTCTTTGTGTCGTGGATTCTGGTCAGAAGAGTAGGCCTATGCGGAAGAGTATTGATCTGATAGGCCTTCACATGTGTCCACGTGCTGTGACTAGGTATGAATTTACTCACGTGCTGTGACTAGGGATGAATTTACTCACGCGCTGTGACTAGGGATGAATTTACTCACGTGCTGTGACTAGGGATGAATTTACTCACGCGCTGTGACTAGGGATGAATTTACTCGCGTGCTGTGACTAGGGATGAATTTACTCACGTGGCTGTAACAAGGGATGAATTTAATCACGTGCTGTGACTCAGGGATGAATTTACTCACGTGCTGTGACTAGAGATGAATTTACTCACTTGCTGTGACTAGGGATGAATTTCCATCACGTGCTGTGACTAGGGATCAATTTTTTTCTAATATTTCCAATACGATTCTTCACATTTTGGTGTTTATCTTAACCACCTTTCTTCCTCGGCTTCATTTTCAATCACGAGTGAATTAAGGAGTCGTTTATCTATGTGTGTGTGTGTGTGTGGGTGGGTGGGTGTAAGAGAGAGAGGAGAGAGAGAGAGAGAGAGAGAGAGAGAGGAGAGAGAGAGAGAGACATCAACTCTGTCTGTCAGGGAGTGTGATACGGATATGAATTTCATTATAAATCGTTCAACCATGAATAAAAACATTGACTCGAGAGAGAGAGAGAGAGAGAGAGGAGAGATGAGAGAGAGAGAGAGAGAGATGAGAGAGAGAGGAGAGAGAGAGGACATCAACTCTGTCAGGGAGAGGTGATACGATAGGAATTTCATTATAAATCGTTCAACCATGAATTAAAACACTGGAGAGAGAGAGAGAGAGAGAGA
>NC_090727.1:133305246-133313712 GCF_036898095.1 Palaemon carinicauda | reverse complement strand
AATACGAGTCTGAGCCGGACTCCGAGCCCCAGTCTGGCGATCACCAGCCAGGGACGTTACCACATCGGCCACCACATTAGCATGACTAATAATATTCACTGCCTGATTTTCACTTACACTTTACTGTATTATAAGAAGCTGTTTACTGGGAGGCTACTGCTGTGGTAGGACACCACAGTGGGGGGGTTGGGCTTGCCCGGCTGACGTTCTGGGTGAGCATCTATTCTGATGGAACTGGAACTGAAACCAGACACCTTTAACCTTTAAACAATATAACCTACGCCACGATATTATTATTATTATTATTATTAGTCAGGCTAAACCCCTAGTTGGAAAAGCATGATACTCTAAGCCCAAGGGTCCCAACAGTAAAAATAGTCCAGTGAGGAGAGGAAATAAACAAATAAACTAAATGTGAGAAGTAATAAATGATTAATATAAAATATCATAAGATCAGTAACAACATTAAATAGACGAAGAGAGACTCAAGCCTATATCAGCCTATTCGACATGAACGTTGTAAGTTTGAACTTCTGAAATCCACCGATTCAACTGTCTGATTCGGAAGATCATTCCACAAACTGGTCACAGCTGAATAAACCTTCTAGAATACTGAATATTACAGGGCCTTATAATGGAGAAGGCATGTCTGTTAGAATTAACTAATTATAGTTCTTATCTTTCTATAGCATACATTATCCATGGCATAAAACTGATCCTTACTTAACATTAATGTGCCATTTAGTTAACATTCTTTGCCCCATTTAATGTTGCTTTATGTGATATGTGCTGGTATTCATGAATTCAAGTGTACAACGAAATGGTGGAGCAAAGACATTAGGAAATAGCTGTAATTCTAGTAGCAGTTTTCGTCGTAGTAGATAAACGATCTTAGTTTCTATATTTAACAATGATACATGACTTGTAGACTCTCTCTCTCTCTCTCTCTCTCTCTCTCTCTCTCTCTCTCTCTCTCTTTACAAAACTACTTGGAATAGTGATTTATTCTCTCTCTCTCTCTTCTCTCTCTCTCTCTCTCTCTCTCTCTCTTTCTTTCTTTACGAAACTACTTGGAATAGTTGATTTGTTCTCTCTCTTTCTCTCTCTCTCTCTCTCTCTCTCTCTCTCTCTCTCTCTCTCTTTACAAAACTACTTGGAATAGTGATTTATTCTCTCTCTCTCTCTCTCTCTCTCTTTACAAAACTACTTGGAATAGTGATTTATTCTCTCTCTCTCTCTTTACAAAACTACTTGGAATAGTGATTTATTCTCTCTCTCTCTCTCTCTCTCTCTCTCTCTCTCTCTCTCTTTTTACAAAACTACTTGGAATAGTGATTTATTCTCTCTCTCTCTCTCTCTCTTTACAAAACTACTTGGAATAGTGATTTATTCTCTCTCTCTCTCTTTACAAAACTACTTGGAATAGTGATTTATTCTCTCTCTCTCTCTCTCTCTCTCTCTCTCTCTTTTTACAAAACTACTTGGAATAGTGATTTATTCTCTCTCTCTCTCTCTCTCTCTCTCTCTCTCTCTCTCTCTCTCTCTCTCTCTCTCTCTCTTTACAAAACTACTTGGAATAGTGATTTATTCTCTCTCTCTCTCTCTCTCTCTCTCTCTCTCTTTACAAAACTACTTGGAATAGTGATTTATTCTCTCTCTCTCTCTTTACAAAACTACTTGGAATAGTGATTTATTCTCTCTCTCTCTCTCTCTCTCTCTCTCTCTCTTTACAAAACTACTTGAATAGTGATTTATTCTCTCTCTCTCTCTTTACAAAACTACTTGGAATAGTGATTTATTCTCTCTCTCTCTCTCTCTCTCTCTCTCTCTCTCTTTACAAAACTACTTGGAATAGTGATTTATTCTCTCTCTCTCTCTTTACAAAACTACTTGGAATAGTGATTTATTCTCTCTCTCTCTCTCTCTCTCTCTCTCTCTCTCTCTCTCTCTCTCTCTCTCTCTCTCTCTCTCTCTTCTTTTTACAAAACTACTTGGAATAGTGATTTATTCTCTCTCTCTCTCTCTCTCTCTCTCTCTCTCTCTCTCTCTCTCTCTCTCTCTCTCTCTCTCTCTCTACGAAACTACTTGGAATAGCGATATATAACTCCATTATTACCGGCTACTCCTCTCGCCCTTGTTGACAAAAACATGAGAATGACCACTTCGTTGATTAGAGTTAATTCCTAAATATATTAATTAAATACATAAGAATACAGACCACTTCTTTAATTAGAGTTAATTACTATTTATATCAATTAAAATACACGACTGGCGTTGTTAGCTATCCTTGTTTACGCTACTGTTTTTACACCAATATACGCCTAAGTGTGGATAAAAGTAAAGGCTACCGTAGGCTTAAGTATGCTGTGTAAATTGAGGTAAGCCTATCGTGTTACTTATGTGTGTATAAATGTAAAAAAATAGGCCTAAGCTGTACCTGTACATTGCGGTATGTCACGGGCCTATGCTGCATGTGAACATTATTCTGTACCGTGTAGGCCTAAGCATGTATTTATACATAAAATTGAAGGTAATTTAAAAGCATATTGTATCCGTATACCAAGATTTAATATAATCATTCATTTTCTCAAGCAATAGGATAATTAATAATGCAATCTTCTATCTTATTTTATTTCTCTTGCTTTGTTAATTTTTTTGAAGTTTATATGGGAAATATCTATTGTAATGTTGTTACTGTTCTTAAAATATTTCATTTTTCCTTGTTTCCTTTCCTCACAGGGCTATTTTCCCTGTTGGAGCCCCTGGGTTTATAGCAACCGGCTTTTCCAACTAGGGTCTTAGCTTAGCAAATAATAATAATAATAATAATAATAATAATAATAATAATAATAATAAATGTCCTTAAGACCTAGACCTATCATATATACATAATCAACACCAAAGTCCCACACCAACCAAACCAAGTACTTGAGATATCAAACTAATACAAAAAACTTATCATTTGGACATCTATTCACACCATCAAAGGAATTCAAAGACCTCATTAGCATAACACAGGAAAAAAAGGCGAAGGATAAAAAAAAACTGTCTTCAGTATAAACAGAGTCACCCACAGGACAGGGTAAACAGCTTGAGTTACACTGTACGCTTCGACTGTGAAAATATGCAAATTTTATTTATAAGTTTATTTGGAATGGATAGCTTACATGCTTTCGTCCAAGCGAGTTTGTTTTCCTTGAAAGTGTCCCCCAGAGTCAGTCTCTCTCTCTCTCTCTCTCTCTCTCTCTCTCTCTCTCTCTCTCTCTCTCTCTCTCTCTCTCTCTCTCCCCGAATCAGTGTTTTTATTCATGGTTGAACGATTTGTTATGAAATTCCTATCGTAACACACTCCCCTGACAGAGTTGATAACTTCTCTCTCTCTCTCTCTCTCTCTCTCATCTCTCTCTCTCTCTCTCTCTCTCTCTCTCATATTCAATAATGCTCTTTCGAATACATGTGTTTATGAACTCTGATCAATTCTCTCTCTCTCTCTCTCTCCTCTCTCTCTCTCTCTCTCTCTCTCTCTCTCTCTCTCTCTCGTCAGTGTTTTTATTCATGGTTGAACGATTTATAATGAAATTCCTATTGTATCACTCTCCCTGACAGACAGAGTTGATGTCTACTCTCTCTCTCTCTCTCTCTCCTCTCTCTCTCTCTCTCTCTCTCTCTCTCTCACACACACACACACACACACACACACGCACAGATAGACAACCACTCATTCATTCACTCGCGATTGAAAATGAAGCCGAGAAAGATAGGTGGTTAACATAAACACCAAAAAGTGTAGAATCGTATTGGAAATATTAGAATAAATTGATCCCTAGTCACAGCACGTGATTAAATTCATCCCTTGTTACAGCACGTGAGTAAATTCATCCCTAGTCACAGCACGCGAGTAAATTCATCCCTAGTCACAGCACGCGAGTAAATTCATCCCTAATCACAGCACGTTGTGATTAGCACAGCATGCGGATAAATTCATCCCAAGTCACAGCACGTGAGTAAATGCATCCTTAGTCACAGCACGTGAGTAAATTCATCCCTAATCACAGCACGTGAGTAAATTCATCCCTAGTCACAGCACGTGAGTAAATTCCTCCCTTCTCACAGCACGTGAGTAAATTCATCCCTAGTCACAGCACGTGAGTAAATTCATCCCTAGTCACAGCGCGTGAGTAAATTCATCCCTAGAAACCGCACGTGGACACACATGTGGATGCCTATCAGATCAATACTCTTCCGCATAGGCCTAGTCTTCTGACCAGAATCCGCGGTACAAAGAAGACCAAATAACAAGACAGGGGATCCAACTTTTTTATCTTAACCTTAGGAGCAATAAACTTCAAACATAGGGGAAATCACAATATTTTTTTAGCCCAAAATAATGAAGCATGGATTTGTTCGAGGGAGATATGGGGTATTACAACTTATCCAAACTGAGTTAATAATTAAAACACTATAGAGTGAATGAGGCGGACTCGTAGAATAGATGCACAACTTCCTCTCAAATCAAACTTTTTTAAGTAAAAAAAAAATGGAGCATTGTCCCCCCACAAAAACAATGGAGGCATACCCAAAATAAGGGAGCATTGTCCAAAAAAAATGGAGCATTATCCAAAAAAAATGGAGCATTATCCAATAAAAAAAATAAGAATTATTAAAAAAATGGAGCATTATCCAAAAAAATGGAACATTATCCAAAAGTACGGAGCATTATTCAAAAAAATAAGAATTATCCTAAACAAATGGAGCATTACAATAAAAATGGAGCATTATCCAATAACAATTGGAGCATTGTCCCAAAAAATGGAGCATTATCAACAAAAAATGAAGCATTATCCAAAAACATGGAGCATTGTCCAAAACAAGGACCATTATCCAAATGAATGAAGAATTATCCAACACAAATGGAGCATTATCCAAAAAAAATTAAGCATTATCCAAAAAAATGGAGCATTGTCCAAAACAATGGAGCAGTATCCAAAAAAAAAATACTCCTTATCCAAAAAAAATTGGAGCATAGTCCAAAAAAAAATGGAGCATTATCCAAAAAAATGAAGCATCCAAGTCAGCAGGTGCCAGATCAAAGTTCAAGCAAGGAGTACTCCAGTCCCCTTCTGTTCATAGTAAAGATTAGTTATATAGACAGCAACCTACAAAACTAAATTATATAATTATTTACAGTTAACTCGTATCTCGGCCGTATCTAACTCACATGGGAAATGTGAACTGTTCAAAAATGAGCTGGACAATACAATATATCTCTGTTCTGCAAAAATACAAAGCCACTTTTAAACAGTGACAGATTTGAGCACATACACTATGGAAGGAAACCCACAAAACCTCCCTCAATTACTATCTTTATCCTGAAGGGTAATTATACGCAATTAGACCGACTAGGGGGAGTAGACCTACTACGCAAATAGACCCACTAAGGGGAGTAGACCTATACGCAAATACAACCACTGGGGGAATGGGCCTATACGCAAATAGACCAACCAGGGGGAGTAGACCTACTATGCAAACAGACCGACTAGGGGAGTAGACATCTACGCAAATACACCCACTAAGGGGAGTAGATCTATACGCAAATAAAACCACTAGGGGAGTAGACCTACACACAAATAGAACCGCTAGGGGGATTAGACCTATACGCTAATAGAACCACTAGAGGGAGTATGCATATACGAAAATAGACCCACTAGGAGGAGTAGACCTATACGCAAATACAACCACTGGGGGAGTAGACCTATAGGCGAATAGAACCACTACGGGAAGTAGGCCTATGCACAAATAGACCCACTACGGGGAGTAGACTTATACGCAAATAGACCCACTAGGAGGAATAGAACTACTACGCAAATAGACCCACTAGGGAGAGTAGACCTATACGCAAACAGACCCACTAGGGGGAAATAGGCCTACAACGCAATTTCACAAAAAGGTAGATAATTTGCATGACTTTTCCTGTTGTGATGGGCTGAATACGATGACACCTATATTAGTAGCATTTAGTGTAGGCATGAACGCTATTGAATCCTGTACGTTTAAAAGAGTTTAGTCTAGATTTTCGCTCTCAGGCTCTCTAAAACTAGGAACATAGCCATAAATTTCCTCACAAACCTGGAAACTGTAATAAATACCCTAGGCCTACAAATAGGCCGTATATCAACCACCACGAATCAGACATTTTATCCGATGAGCCAGATGATAATTGTCACCGGCCATTTAGGCCTAATACGGACGCAATTCTAAATTGGTCTAACGTCCTGTAATCAAAGTCAGATCTAATATTAATGATTTTATTAACAAGGTAATCCACAGCTGCTAGAGTAATTCTCTCTCTCTCTCTCTCTCTCTCTGATAAATCCAGAAGTCAGATGTAATATAAATGACTTTATTAACAAGGTAATCCACAACTGCTAGAGTAATTATCTCTCTCTCTCTCTCTCTCTCTCTCTCTCTCCTCTCTCTCTCTCTCTCTCTCTCTCTCATAAATCCAGAAGTCAGGCCTAATATTAATGATTCTATTATCGAGGTAATCCACAACTGCTAGAGTAATTATCTCTCTCTCTCTCTCTCTCTCTCTCTCTCTCTCTCTCTCTCTCTCTCTCTCTCTCTCTCTCTCTCTCTCCATAAACATGGAACCAACATAGTACGTTTTAATTATATGAACAACGAGGAACTTTGGAATTAATAGGAAATATTTCTCTCTCTCTCTCTCTCTCTCTCTCTCTCTCTCTCTCTCTCTCTCTCTCTCTCTCTCTCTCTCTCATATTTTCATAAACAATGGAACCAACACAGTACATTTTAATGATATGAACAACGAGGTACTTTGAAATTGATAGGAAACATCTCTCTCTCTCTCTCTCTCTCTCTCTCTCTCTCTCTCTCTCTCTCTCTCTCTCTCTCTCTCCTAGGAGCTACAGATATTATTGATAGTAATAGCAGTGGTAATTTTATAGAATAGTGCAACTTATTTCTCCTAAATCAATAAAAGAAATAACAGCCTAAAAAGTACTTTACCGTAAACAGTATAAATAAAAAAACAACATTAATCTCTAAAGTACATTTTCTACTACGTATTACCAATATCTGTACTGGACTGTAAAACATTTACACTCACATTAGTATGCATGTGTATGTGTAGTCAACCCAAACAATTAAGAAGAAAATCTATTTTCTGTACTGTGAACATTTACACTATACATTTACTCTTTAAATAAATATTCATATAAGTATACATAATCAACTCAAACATTGATAATCATGTACAAAATAACATTCAGTACTTTACACTATACATTTACTGTACTCTTTAAATTAATATATATATATATATATATATATATATATATATATATATATATATATATATATATATATATATATATATGTGTGTGTGTGTGTGTGTGTGTGTGTGCATATATAATATATATATATATATATATATATATTATATATATATATATATATATATATTACATATAATATATACATATATATATATATATATATATATATATATATATATATATACAGTATATATATATATATATATATATATAGTATATATATATATAGGCTATATATATATATATATATATATATATATATATATATATATATATATATATATATATATATATATATATATATATATATATATATATATATAATATATATATATATTCAGTATAGTCAACACAAACTGAAAACCTCCAAATTAACAATTAATAACCCTACAATAAGTACTTAAGACCTTAAGACAATGAATATATAAAAAGTAACTTACTATATACAATCACATAAATATGAATAAAAAAGCATTATGAATTTACTATACCTTATAGTAGTAGCCCGGTCATGAATGAAATAGATTCTTGTCACAGTGAATACTATTCTTATAACACAACTGAATCACTAGATGAGCTTAATTTTATAAGCTTCTTACATGGACACACTCGAGAACACTAAAATCACTCCTGTTCAGCTAACTAGTATTCCGCAGGACACCACTAACGTACTGATACCAAAGGACTCTTCCAGACTCCCGCCGAAGGAGTTGGTCCTTGGTAGTAATGTATGGATGGTGATAGGTTGCCAGCGAACACCAGTGAAGGAAACATTAGTAGTTATTATGATTTAGATAACGTTTTTTAATAGTTTATAACCTATGGAACGTTATCACATTTTTTATTAATATCATAGAACGATGAAAAAAAATATAATTTATATTGTTCTCGTAGAAGCAACATAATATATCGCATAAGCTGCCAACGAACACCAGCGATGAAAAACATTAGCATTTATTACGTTCATAAAACGTTCTTAAACATTATTTTAAACCTATAGAACGTTATTATATCCTTATCAATATAATATAACGATAAGAAATTATAATTTCTATCGATCTCGTAAAATCAACGCAATAAATCGCATATTTATTTCCATTCTCTAGCC
>NC_090727.1:133280246-133300246 GCF_036898095.1 Palaemon carinicauda | reverse complement strand
CATTATACATTACCAGAGAACAATTAGATAAAACATTATACATTATCAGAGAACAATTAAACAACACATCGCAAGATTAAAAGAAGAGCCGTTGTAAAGGACACATCTTAACCCTAAAATCGAAAGCACCTTTACGCAAGCTCGTGTTTTGTAACCTGTGAATTTGTTATTGAAAAATGTCCTTCTTCTGTCTTCTCCAGGAATTATATAAATATTTCGTCAAAGGTGAGAAACTGGAAATTGAAAGTTTATTTAATTTACAATTGGTAAAGAGAATATGAAAGGTATAAGGCTATGGTAGAATAGTATTTGTAAGAAATATGTCTACGGGGAGGTGAGCATGTCCTTAAGGTTAATAATTAAAGGTTTAATTTCGTTAATGTTCTGATAATTATATGTAGGTTTACTTTAGATATCAATACTTACCTTAAATATCGAGACTTAGCTTAAATATCAGTTACGTAGGCCTAGGTTGAATATCAGCAGGCCCTTGTCTGACCAGGGAACGTCCCCTTAACTTACGTCATATTGTGATGGAAATAAAGGCTATGTTCATGTTAAATATCCAAAATAACGTAATTTAGCAGACTTGTAACTCCCAAAATACAGTTGGGAGCCTTTGCATATCAGCGGCCAGTTCTTATGGCGCTCATTATAGATGTCGTTACTTACCAAAAGGGGGGAGGGGCCATAGCGCCCCCTTTGGACCCCCCCCTTACACTGCCGTATTCTAAGCTAGCCGTAATAATACATACAGGTGGCCGCTATCATACATGGGGTAGTTTGTAGCGCTACGGCCAAGCGTCCTAATTTGCTTATTACCGCTCCGACTGTTATCTTGTATAGAATAAAAACGTTTGGAAATGGTCTACGGATCTTATATATGTTGTGTAAGGGGGAGTCCGGGGGGGCGCAGCCCCCCTGGGTATGGACACAGCTTTTAGCATAGGTTAGGTGGGTTTTTTAAGTTAGCTTCTCCCGCCAAAATCGTTTTTAGAACGACAGCCACTGTTCAGAATATTCCCGTTTTCTACGGGATCTGGCCGCCACCCTACAAAGGCTCCCATACATGTACCCCTACAGTCGTGTCCTAAAATCTAAAGTAACTATTACCATTTGATATACTCAATGTTATTAGTAAAACTGGGTAAAATTATAATACTTAGAGTAGTACAATAAACTGTTTTGTGAATATAAGCATGTTACTTGGTGTATTTCATGGTGTTTTTAACATGTGCAATAATTATTTATGCCGGAAATCCACATTTTTTGAGTGACGATAGGTTGATTATCACAATGGAAAATCTGTGGGTTTGCGCCAGGTATTGTCATCAATAACATTCAAAACACCTTGAAATAGGGTGTACCATCATTTTAAACACCTTGTTATAGTGTGTACCATCCTTATTTTTTTCTTAACATGTTTGAACATTGTTGTTTCCGCCAGCCAACGTCATAAAAAAACAGTCTTAGTAAAAAGAAAGTGGAGCCTTTGTATATCAGCGGCCAGTTCCTCACGCATTGATTAAAATTGGACATCGACTAACCCAAACTTTCCCCCCTAACCTAACCTACAAACCATGGCCTTACCTACTTACCTAACAGGTGGCTAACACCCCCCTCTTCCCCCCTTACACTGCCGTATTCTAAGTTAGCCGTAATCAAACACACATGTGGCCTCTATCATACGTACTCCCAGACTTTTAACTATCAAAATAAAGCCATGTCCTAAAATAAAAAAATAACTTACAATTCGATAAATGCAATGTGACTAAAACTGGGTCAAATTATAGAATAGTATAATATATTGTTTTGTGGTGTTATTAATTTATTTGATAGTTACTGTATTTATGCCGGAAATCCACAGATTTTGAGTTTTTGGGGGATCCATTACCATAACTGAAAAGCTATGGGTTTGCGCTTGGTATTATCATCAATAACGTTCAAACCCGCTTGAAGTAGAGTGAACCATCCTTATTTTATTTTATTTATATTAACATATTTGAACATTGTCGTTCCCGCCAGTCATCGTCATAAAAAAAAAGTCTTAGTAAAAAAAGTTAATGTAATAAAAGATTAATAGTAATGAAATGTAATCAAAACACTGTACCTTTTGTATGACAGGCCTTATGGGCTCATAAAAAATGGGATTTTTCAATCCCATTCTTAGTCATGTTCATCTTATTAAAAACCTTCTTTCTTAAATGAGCGCACTATTTACCTATACAGTATGTTGGTGCGTCAAGTTAATGCTGTACAGTGAACCCTCGCTACTTCGCGGTTCGACAATCGCGGGGTTTTCCCATAACCCATATATATATACATATCGCGGATTTTCCGGAAAATTCGAAAATACCGCGAAATCTGAAGATAACCAAATACGATATTTTGTTACCTGTAATTCCATTAATACTGTAATTAGTAATATCTGCTCTTACTGATTGTTCATTGCATTACATATGATATATAATTCAGCACAGAAAGAAATAAAACACGAAAAGAGAATGTGATCATACGATAATTCAGTACGTAGTAAAATTAAATCGAACATGAAACGCAAATCAGATGCAGTCATACCATATTAGAATGGTGTGTACTGTAATGGATGTGCTTCTTTTCCATGAATCTTTTGTATGTATACGTACGTAGTACAGTACTGCATCCAATAATATTCTTTGTTGCAAAAATCACATTTCGAATACTGTAAGCGTACGAGAGAGAGAGAGAGAGAGAGAGAGAGGCGTAAAATAGCGTACGTAAATTTTTATTATTATTGTTATTATTATTATTATTGTTGTTGTTGTTAATAAAATTATTATTGTTATTATTATTAATCATTATTATTATTATTATTACTGTACAGTATTATTATCATTATTTATTATTATTACGGTACTGTATTGTACTTAATCTACGTACGTTCAGTATGCGCGGGGGCATCTTCTATGAGTAACCAACGCGCCATAGTACTAAGACGGGTTGTGATTGGTTCAAGCGCTGATAGATGACGAATCAAAACTCAAGTTTTGTTATCTAGCCTGTGATTGGTGTTTTGCCCGCATCTTCTACCCGCAGCATCAAAGTTCTCGCGGGGCTGCATCGTTCACTTTCTCTTTCCGCGTATTGCTGAGTAGACGTTCTTAACTTTGTGAAGTTTAATCTGTGCTGTGTGCGACTGTTTTAAGTTGAACTTTTTGTTGAACTTTCTGTTACAATGCCTCCCAAGCATTCTGCTTCTAGTAAGGCTGGTAGTGAGCCTAAACGCCACCGAAGAATGATGACGATAGCTGAGAAGGTTACGCTTCTCGACATGTTAAAAGATGGTAGAAGTTATGCGGCCGCCGGCCGCCATTTTGGCATCAACGAATCCACCGTTCGCTACATCAAGAAGGACGAGGCGAACATTAGAAAGACTGCTGCAATCACATTTAGCAGATCAGCGAAGCGAGTCGTTACAACGCGTAATAAAACGATCGTACGCATGGAAGGTGCTTTAGCTGTGTGGATTGCCGACTGCTGGAAGAAGAACATAGCGTTGGATACGAACACCATCCAAACAAAGGCTTTGAGCTTATATGAGAATTTTGCTGCAAAGGAACCTAAAGAGGACGACGGCAACCATGCTGAAGATGATGATGATGCAGATGATCCTCAACCAGGGACATCCACTGATTCCCAGCCTCAGAAACGTTTTTCCGCAAGCAAAGGATGGTTCGCGAAGTTTCAGAAACGCTTCGCCCTGAAAAGCGTTTCCCTGCATGGGGAGTCTGCTTCCGCTGACACTGCCGCTGCTGAAACTTACGTGAACCAGACTTTCAAGAACATTATCGCTGAAGGTGGATACAAGCCGGAACAAGTCTTTAATATGGATGAAACCGGCTTGTTTTGGAAGAGAATGCCGTCGCGAACTTTCCTGTTCAAAGAGGAAGCCAAAGCCTCTGGCTTTAAGGCATTCAAGGATCGCGTTACCCTCGTGATGTGTGGCAATGCTGCTGGATTTTTGTTAAAGCCGGGGCTTATTTATAAGTCGAAAAATCCTCGCGCTTTGAAAAATAAAAATAAGAATCTCCTTCCCGTGTACTGGATGCATAATAAAAAAGCATGGATTACGAAGATGCTGACCTCCAACTGGTTCCACCAGTGTTTCATCCCGCAAGTCCATGAATATCTCTTAGAGAAGGGCTTGCCATTCAAGATCCTTCTCCTTATGGATAACGCTGGTGGACACGCAACTGACCTGTCGCGTGAGGGCGTTCAGGTTGAGTTCCTGCCACCCAACACCACGTCATTAATTCAACCAATGGACCAGGGGGTTATCAGGGCGTTCAAGGCCCTCTACACGAAGAATACCTTGGCGGACCTCGTTGCGTGTGTGGATGCTGCCCAAGATGACGAGGATGAAGACTTCAACTTGAAGGCGTACTGGCGGCAGTACACCATAGCCACGTGCCTGCAGAATATTCAAAAGGCACTTCAAGAGATGAAACCTGCAACCGTAAATGCGAGCTGGAAGAAGCTGTGGCCCGATATTGTTTACGACGACAAGGGATTTACTCCGTCGGAAATCCAACACTCTGCAATACGGAAATCTGTGCAGTTGGCTGCCATAATTGGGGGTGACGGGTTTGGCGACATGACGACTGAAGACGTCGACGAGTTGTTGGACTGCCATTCCCAGCCCCTAACTGACGCAGACCTCGAAGACCTGACGAAATCGGCAAGTGAGGAAGAGAGTGAGGGTACCCAGGAAGAGACCCAAGAAAATGTCGAAGAAACGGGCTTAACATTAGAACGGCTTGCCAAGTTCTGCAACCATATGAAGGAGGCGAAAGAAATGTTACAAGAGTGGGACGAGGATATGGTTCGCTCGATGCAATTCTGCAACAAGGTTGATGACATCACGACTCCCTACAGGATGCTCTTGGATCGAAAAAAGAAGCAGCGGCAACAACTTCCGATCACAATGTTTTTTCAGCCTCGCAAAAAAGAGCCAGTTCCTCCTGCTAGTACGCCTTCGGAAGAAATTGAAGAAGTTGAAGAGGTGTCCCAGGAAAAGACACCTCCGTCTGAAGAGACGTAAAATACTGTCATTGACTGCACAGTAGAACACATCATCAGCTTCATCATCATCATTTCTACTGTGCAGCAAATTCATCGCCATCGTCATTCAAGTTTTTCTTGAACTTCTTTCGTGGTGAGTACAGTAACAATCTTTATTTTTTACTTTAACCTGTTTTATAGTTTAGTAATGTACGTACTGTATGCATTAAGTTAAAGGGAAGGTTTTAAAAGTCTACATGTTGTAACCTATCATATTTTTTTTGTTTAAAATTTACATTTACCTACGTAAAACAATCTCTCTCTCTCTCTCTCTCTCTCTCTCTCCTCCTCTCTCTCTCTCTCTCTCTCTCTCTCTCTCTCTCTCTCTCTCTCTCGTAAATTGTTTTCCTGCTTTGCTACGTACAAGTACTGTATAATTTATATTTGTAAGGTAACATATTTTGTAAATGCTTTTACTGTAAATACTGTATGTACTGTATCATTATTTATCACTATCATCATGCGCGTTAAATGCCTTGTTTGTTCTGAGCGTGGTTGTTTACTGAGCGTACACGCCGTCGTTTCAGGCGGCGTCATAAAGAAAAAGATTTCATTTGGAAGTCCTAAGAAAAATCCGTAAACTAAAACATTGGTAATAAAAAAATCAACATACAGTACTGTATAATCAATATAATCGATGCAAAAACTAACCTATACGTACATATATGTGTACACTAAATGAGTTTGTTTCTTCATTATGATCAGAGATGAACGTAAACAAAACATTGGTTGCCATTTTTTATCGTGCTTTTTAGGTGTTTAGGAAACACATGATATAAAATCGCCTTTAATATTTGTGCCTGTTTTAGTTTAGGGTGCTGTAGTACATGCATTAAGTGTTCTGTACATTAAAGGGTGGTTTGTTAACAGTACTACGTACAAGGGAAGGTTTTAAAAGTCCGAATATACATGTTAAATAAATAGGTAAATATGCTGTCACTACTTCGCGGATTTTCACCTATCGCGCCCGCGTCTGGAACCTATCTACCGCGATAAACGAGGGTTCACTGTAGTTATTTATTGTATGTGTTCGCTTCACTCTCAATTTAACCCTTTTACCCCCATCACAAGGTTAAATTTCGAGCACATTTTGCTATATATTTTTTTTAAATTGCTCTAACAGGATTAATTTTTGTCCTAGAGAGGTCAGGTTGATCTCATTCTTTTGGAAAATGCCTGAAGTTTCTCATAAAATTATCAAAAATATGTAAAAACATGTAATTAACAGTGTTTTGCAAGAATGTACTGGTATGTCCTTTTGGGGGTGAAAGGGTTAACATTGTCTCATTGTTCCTGTGCTCTGAAAAGCAAAACATACTTTGCTATGTTGGTAAGCCCATTTGGATAGGATTTTGCCATAATTATAATCCTGTAATTTATCGCCCAGTTGAGCTTGCTTCTGATCTGCTGTAGCTCGCTGCATTTGCAATTTAACATTGTCTCATTGGGCCTATGTTCTGGCAACCGGAACATGTTTTGCTATGTGTGTTAGCCTTGTGGGACAGTATTTATAATAATTCATAAGGTTTTGACTTTATTTTGTTTGAACAGATATATGTTCCAAATTTAATCTTGCTTTACGTAAGATAATAGAATAGAACATTGAAGTAAATCTTATTTCTATCCTCTGTTTAAAAATTGTACTTGGCTTCCATTTCCCATAATGAGACGAAATATATCAGACATATGTTTCTACCTTTACCTATCATTATTAGCATGATAGATAAAATAAGAACTTTAATTACATTGTATTTTTCAATATTAATCTTACCCGATGATCATGTAGCTGTCAACTCTGTTGCCCGACAGAAATCTACGGTCGGGATACGCCAGCGATCGCTATACAGGTGGGGGTGTACACAACAGCGCCATCTGTGAGCAGGTACTCAAGCACTTCTTGTCAACAAGAACTCAATTTTTCCTCTGTCGTGCCACCGGCTAGACCTACTTGGATACGCTGTTGATTCTGGAGTTATTGTTCACGATTTGGTGATGTATTTGCTCTAGAGTTTAGCCTTCGCTATTCAGGAAGCTTTATCATTCGCTTAGCAAGCTTTTGGAATTAATTTGATTTAATTATGGTGACGAAGAGAGTATGAACTCTCTTTCACTTTTAAATGGCCGACCCTTCCCTTAGACGGAAGTGTTGGTGTCGAAGAGAGTTTAGACTCTCTTTCTTAATTTTGCTTAACAAAGTTATAGATTTATTTTATATCTCTCCGCCTTTTATAGGCCTCTTCGATTAACTTCCATTTTTTATAAACTTATAAAAATTAATTTTTATGTTTGTTTATATGCGACCTTTCCTAATAGTAGGCGGTCATTACTTGGAACCGAAGTTAATTAACATTGAGCCCGTCATATCGTTTTTCCTGTTAAGATTTTATGCTATTTTAATTTTAATGTTTTTGAAAGAATTTCTTTGATAGTCTCGTACTGTTTTCAAAGTTGAACTAACGTTTTGTTTTGTCTCCGCAGTTGTTGACGTTCAGAACGTTCAACTTGCGCTCTATCGTTACGATAGAGAGAGAGTATTCACGGTTTCACGTTGCAGTAAGAGTAAACCGATTCTAGCGTTTTGTTCATTCTTTCTTAGCTTAAATGGTTTTAATTCTAATAAAGGAACTTTTTATTTGGGAAACCTTTCAGTTTTTTTTTTTTTTTTCCTTTAACAAATAATATGTTTTAACGATATATATAATTGGGCTCATCTCTCAGGTTCTAAGTCAAGAGAGAGAGAGAGAGATAGAGACGGAGGGAGAGAGAGGAGGATAAATGTTTCGTTCAAGCGGGTAACGTTGTTATCGTTTTTTTGCTCTTCTCCCTAGTCTCGATAGGGGAAGAAGGTAAAACGTTTCTAGAGTTTTATTCTTGTTCCCAGGCTTTATGCGGTGAGAGATTTTAAACGTAGTTTATTTGATCTAGTGTTTAGTCTCTTTTCCAGCCACTGAATTCTTTATCTTTCATTATGTTTTTCTGTTACATTGTAATTCTGTTTTCGCAATTACTACCTTTTAATGAAGGATAGGATTGCGTGTTTCAGGTACAAACCACTTAAAGTTTCGAGTTCAGTGAAATAAGTGCAAACAGAAAATCAAAAGTGATAAAGTGATAAGCGCAAAGTGTTACAGTGTTGCGTTCGAGGGTTCGTCTGTTCGTGCTAGTTGTTCGCCTAGTCTGGGACCTCTTACAAGCTCCCAAGCCCAGGGGGAGAAGTAATGTCGAAGGACTTATGGGTTCATCAGGCCTTGATCGACGAACAGACGTTTCCCTCCGTGGTTTCGGGTGTATCTACACACGTTGCCGACGTGATCACCCCACCCACACAAAGACGAGAGAGCCCATTTATTCCTCGTCTGCGGAAGAGGTTTCTCGCAGAAACCATGGACCAAATCTTGCAGCTTTTAAGTGCAAGTCGGTCCCTTCCGCGCAAGTCCAACGGCCTAGGTGTAGCCACTGGGTCAGTTCGGACTTGCTGCAGTACGACAACTGCACACCTCCCAGAGAGGCAAGGTGGTACCGCAACAGGCAGTAACTCCGTCTGTTGCCGCACCAGCTGTTTTAGACCCTCAGTCACAACGGACAGTAGCTCCGTTTGTTGTTGTCTTTCATAGACCCTAGTGGTCCATGCTGCAGACTATACAGTCTCAGCTTGCTCCTTCATACAGGAGTATCATGCTGGAAGGTTGACAATGCAGCCTGTTAACCTACAACCCGTCGAGGTTGTGCGCTCAGCAGATACTGCGGCTGCCTGCTCCCACCCTCCACCTGTGAGAGCTCCACCTCCGATGCGCAGTCCACCCTGCCAGACGCATGTTCTTGCTGCGCCTCCTGCTTTCATGCGTGAGCTGCCGCATCGGGAGTTGCCGGGTTCCAGCACTATGCGGCAACCTCCTCAACCCATGAGGCAGGAGCCTCATGCTATGCGGCATCCTCCTCAACCCATGAGGCATGAGCCTCATGCTATGCGGCAACCTCCTCAACCCATGAGGCAGGAGCCTCACGCTATACGGCATCCTCCTCAACCCATGCGGCATCCTCCTCAACCCATGCGGCATGAGCCTCATGCTATGCGGCAACCTCCTCAACCCATGAGGCAGGAGCCTCATGCTATGCGGCATCCTCCTCAACCCATGCGGCATGAGCCTCATCCCATGCAGCATGAGCCTCATCCCATGCAGCATGAGCCTCATACCATGCAGCATGAGCCTCATCCCATGCAGCATGAGCCTCATCCCATGCAGCATAAGCCGCATGCCATGCAGCATGCATACCTTACAGCATGCTCTACATACAGCATGCTCTGCATACCTTACAGCATGCTCTGCATACCTTACAGCACGCTCTGCATACCTTACAGCATGCTCTGCATACAGCATGCTCTGCATACCTTACAGCATGCTCTGCATTCCTTACAGCATGCTCTGCATTCCTTACAGCATGCTCTGCATACCTTACAGCATGCTCTGCATACAGCATGCTCTGCATACCTTACCGCATGCTCCTCAATCACACATCTTTGGTTGTTGCCAACTCACAAGACTGTCAAGCAGTTTCATAACGTTGCCTTCTGGTCTGCTGCTTTTGCACCAGTGAAACCCTCACTGAGAGAACTTAGCTTTTCTCGGATATGGTTCCTGTAGATGAGAAAGTGCTATTCTCCCTCCTTCTGATATTCCCTTGAGGACTCTGTCATTTGGAGAGGAGCCTTAAGCTGCTTAGCCTCCTATGGACTTTTATTTAAGCATAACATGCTTCCAGGGAGGGTAATGGTTCCGCTTCAGTCGCTAACCCCGTCTGTTGCCACACCTGCTCCCATAGACCTTGAGCTTTGTTGCAAGACATGCAGTCCAAGCTTAGTCCTTGTTAGAGGATTTTTGTTTACGGAGTCAGTGTGTCACTGGGAAGACGTTCAACAACCAGCAGAGGTGACTTGTTGTGACGCAGTGCGGCAACCTCAGCAACCCGATAAGGAGTTGTCTGTACTACCCAGACAGTCTAGACAGTTTCGGGTTGTCGCTGTACTTCCTCGCTTCCCCATGGTTGACAGTTCACAGACTGTGCAGCAGTACCATGATCTTGTGTCCGGCTCCGTCAGACGACTGGCTTTTAAGAGCTCCCACAAGTCGTCGCTGTCTGGAGAATCTCAGATGGACTATGGATCTGACCAAGGAACTGGGCCTCCTGGTCAATTTAGAGGAGTCCCAGCTCGTCCCATCCCAGACCATTGTCTACCTGGGTATGGAGATTCAGAGTCAAGCTTTTCGGGCTTTTCCGTCGGCCCCAAGGATCTACCAAGCCCTAGAATGCATCCAGAGCATGCTGAGAAGGAACCGATGCTCAGTCAGGTAGTGGATGAGTCTAACAGGGACACTTTCATCGCTGGCCCTGTTCATCGAGTTAGGGAGACTCCACCTCCCCCTCCTTCAGTATCATCTAGCTGCTCACTGGATAAAGGACATGACGCTAGAGACGGTCTCAGTTCCTGTTTCCGAAGAGATGAGGTCCACTCTAACGTGGTGAAAGAACAGCTTTCTTCTCAAGGAAGGTCTACCTTTGGCTGTTCAGAAACCCGACCGCCGTCTCTTCTCGGACGCATCAGACACGGGCTGGGGTGCGACTTTGGACGGACAGGAATGCTCGGGAACATGGAATCAGGAGCAAGGACACTTCACATCAATTGCAAGGAGCTGTTGGCGGTTCATCTGGCGTTGATAAACTTCAATTCCCTCCAGCTTAACAAGGTGGTGGAGGTGGACTCCGACAACACCACAGCCTTGGCTTACATCTCCAAGCAGGGAGGGACTCATTCGAGGAAGTTGTTCTAGATCGCAAGGGACCTCCCCATCTGGTCAAAAGATCGAAAGCTCACGCTGGTAACGAGGTTCATTCAGGGCGATATGAATGTCATGGCAGATCGCCTCAGCCGGAAGGGTCAGGTCATCCCCACAGAGTGGACCCTTCACAAGAATGTTTGCAGCAGACTTTGGGTCCTGTGGGGTCAGCCAACCATAGATCTGTTCGCTACCTCGATAACCTAGAGGCTCCCGTTGTATTGTTCTCCGATTCCAGACCCAGCAGCAGTTCACGTGGATGCTTTTCTGCTGGATTGGTCCCATCTCGACCTGTATGCATTCCCACCGTTCAAAATTGTCAACAGGGTACTTCAGAAGTTCGCCTCTCGCAAAGGGACACGGCTGACGTTGGTTGCTCCCCTCTGGCCCGCGAGAGAATGGTTCATAGAGGTACTGCAATGGCTGGTCGACATTCCCAGGACTCTTCCTCTAGGAGTGGACCTTCTACGTCAACCTCACGTAAAGAAGGTACACCCTAACCTCCACGCTCTTCGTCTGACTGCCTTCAGACTATCGAAAGACTCTCAAGAGCTAGAGGCTTTTCGAAGGAGGCAGCCAGAGCGATTGCCAGAGCAAGGAGGACATCCACTCTCAGAGTCTATCAGTCTAAATGGGAAGTCTTCCGAAGCTGGTACAAGGCCAATGCAGTTTCCTCAACCAGTACCACTGTAACCCAGATTGCTGACTTCCTGTTACATCTAAGGAACGTAAGATCCCTTTCAGCTCCTACGATCAAGGGTTACAGAAGTATGTTGGCAGCGGTTTTCCGCCACAGAGGCTTGGATCTTTCCACCAACAAAGATCTACAGGACCTCCTTAGGTCTTTTGAGACCTCAAAGGAACGTCGGTTGTCCACTCCAGGCTGGAATCTAGACGTGGTCCTAAGGTTCCTTATGTCATCAAGATTTGAACCTCTCCAATCAGCCTCTTTTAAGGACCTCACATTAAAAACTCTTTTCCTCGTGTGCTTGGCAACAGCTAAAAGAGTAAGTGAGATCCACGCCTTCAGCAGGAACATAGTTTTCACATCTGAAACGGCTACATGTTCCTTGCAGCTCGGTTTTTTGCTAAAACGAGCTTCCTTCACGTCCTTGGCCTAAGTCGTTCGAGATCCCAAGCCTGTCCAACTTGGTGGGGAACGAACTAGAGAGAGTACTTTGCCCAGTTAGAGCTCTTAGGTACTATCTAAAAAGGTCATAACCTTTACGAGGACAATCAGAAGCCTTATGGTGTGCTATCAAGAAGCCTTCTCTTCCAATGTCTAAGAACTCAGTTTCTTACTAAATCAGGCTTCTGATTAGGGAAACACATTCTCATCTGAAGGAAGAAGACCTTGCTTTGCTGAAGGTAAGGACACATGAAGTGAGAGCTGTGGCTACTTCAGTGGCCTTCAAACAGAACCGTTCTCTGCAGAGTGTTATGGATGCAACCTATTGGAGAAGCAAGTCAGTGTTCGCATCATTCTATCTCAAAGATGTCCAGTCTCTTTACGAGAACTGCTACACCCTGGGACCATTCGTAGCAACGAATGCAGTAGTAGGTGGGGGCTCAGCCACTACATTCCCATAATCCCATAACCTTTTTAACCTTTCTCTTGAATACTTTTTATGGGTTGTACGGTCGGCTAAGAAGCCTTCCGCATCCTTGTTGATTTGGCGGGTGGTCAATTCTTTCTTGAGAAGCGCCGAGGTTAAAGGTTGTGATGAGGTCCTTTAGTATGGGTTGCAGCCCTTTATACTTCAGCACCTAAGAGTCGTTCAGCATCCTAAGAGGACCGCTACGCTCAGTAAGGAAGACGTACTTAATAAAGGCAGAGTAATGGTTCAAGTCGTCTTCCTTACCAGGTACTTATTTATTTTATGTTATTTTTGAATAACTAATAAAATGAAATACGGGATACTTAGCTTCTTTGTTAACATGTATGCTGGTCTCCACCCACCACCCTGGGTGTGAATCAGCTACATGATCATCGGGTAAGATTAATATTGAAAAATGTTATTTTCATTAGTAAAATAAATTTTTGAATATACTTACCCGATGATCATGAATTTAAGGACCCACCCTTCCTCCCCATAGAGAACCAGTGGACCGAGGAGAAAATTGAGTTCTTGTTGACAAGAAGTGCTTGAGTACCTGCTCACAGATGGCGCTGTTGTGTACACCCCCACCTGTATAGCGATCGCTGGCGTATCCCGACCGTAGATTTCTGTCGGGCAACAGAGTTGACAGCTACATGATCATCGGGTAAGTATTTTCAAAAATTTATTTTGCTAATGAAAATAACATTTTTCAATATTAATCTTACCCGATGATCATGTAGCTGTCAACTCTGTTGCCCGACAGAAATCTAAGGTCGGGATACGCCAGCGATCGCTATACAGGTGGGGGTGTACACAACAGCGCCATCTGTGAGCAGGTACTCAAGTACTTCTTGTCAACAAGAACTCAATTTTTCCTCTGTCGTGCCACAGGCAAGACCTACTAAATACGCCGTCCCTAACTGGATTTGTTTTCACAACGTTTTGGTGAAGTACACTATTCCAGTTTTGAGCTTTCGCTATGCAGGGGTTTTATCTTCATTTCAAAACTTGAACTCGTTTTGGATAGATTTAATTTTGGTGACGAAGAGAGTATGGACTCTCTTTCACTTTTAAATGGCCGACCCTTCCCTTAGACGGAAGTGTTGGTGACGAAGAGAGTATGGACTCTCTTTCACTTTTAAATGACCGACCCTTCCCTTAGACGGAAGTGTGTTTAGGTTTTTGGTAATTTTGCTTAACAAGTTATAGATCTATTTATTTTATATCTCTCCGCCATTTATAGGCCTCTTCGATTAACTTTCCATTTATTATAAACTTATAAAAAATTAATTTTTATGTTTGTTTATATGCGACCTTTCCTAATAGTGGGCGGTCCTTGCTTGGAACCGAAGTTAATTAACATTGAGCCCGTCATATCGTATTTCCTTTTAAGAATTTATACTTTTTTAATTTTAATGTTTTTGAAAGAATTTCTTTGATAGTCTCGTACTGTTTTCAAAGATGAACTAACGTTTAGTTTAGTCTCCGCAGTTGTTGACGTTCAGAACGTTCAACTTGCGCTCTATCGTTACGATAGAGAGAGAGTATTTCACGGTTTCACGTTGCAGTAAGAGTAAACCGATTCTGGCGTTTCGTTCATTCTTTCTTAGCTTAAATGGTTTTAATTCTAATAAAGGAACTTTTTATTTGGGAAACCTTTCAGTTTTTTTTCCTTTAACAAATAATATGTTTTAACGATATATAATTGGGCTCATCTCTCAGGTTCTAAGTCAAGAGAGAGAGAGAGAGAGATAGAGACGGAGGGAGAGAGAGGAGAATAAACGTTTCGTTCAAGCGGGTAACGTTGTTCTCGTTTTTTTACTCTTCTCCCTAGTCGCTAGGGGAAGAAGGTAAAACGTTTCTAGAGTTTTATTCTTGTTCCCAGGCTTTATGTGGTGAGAGATTTTAAACGTAGTTTATTTGATCTAGTGTTTAGTCTCTTTTCCAGCCACTGAATTCTTTATCTTTCATTATGTTTTTCTGTTGCATTGTAAAACTGTTTTCGCTATTACTACCTTTTAATGAAGGATAGGATTGCGTGTTTCAGGTACAAATCACTTAAAGTTTCGAGTTCAGTGAAATAAGTGCAAACAGAAAATCAAAAGTGATAAAGTGATATGCGCAAAGTGTTACAGTGTTGCGTTCGAGGGTTCGTCTGTTCGTGCCAGTTGTTCACCTAGTCCGATACCTCTTACAAGCTCCCAAGCCCAGGGGAGAAGTAATGTCGAAGGACTTATGGGTTCCACAGGCCTTGATCGACGAACAGACGTTTCCCTCCGTGGTTTCGGGTGTATCTACACACGTTGCCGACGTGATCACCCCACCCACACAAAGACGAGAGAGCCCATTTATTCCTCGTCTGCGGAAGAGGTTTCTCGCAGAAACCATGGACCAAATCTTGCAGCTTTTAAGTGCAAGTCGGTCCCTTCCGCGCAAGTCCAACGGCCTAGGTGTAGCCACTGGGTCAGTTCGGACTCGCTGCAGTCTTCGACGACTGCACACCTTCCGAGAGAGGCAAGGTGGTACCGCAACAGGCAGTAACTCCGTCTGTTGCCACACCAGCTGTTTTAGGCCCTCAGTCACAACGGACAGTAGCTCCGTTTGTTGCCGTCTTTTATAGACCCTAGTGGTCCATGCTGCAGATATGCAGTCTCAGCTTGCTTCCTTCATGCAGGAGTATCGTGCTGAGAAGGTTGACACTGCACCTGTTAACCTACAACCTGCCACGGTTGTGCGCTCAGCAGATACTGCGGCTGCCTGCTCCCACACTCCACCTGTGAGAGCTCCACCACCGATGCGCAGTCGACCCTGCCAGACGCATGTTCATGCTGCACCCTCCGTTGACATGAGTGAGCTACCGCATCAGCAGTGGGAAGGTGCTGTCAAGCTGCCGTGTTTTGCCACAATGCGGCATGCTCCGCAACCCACGGCAGTCCCTCCCACGCACCAGCACTCCGCTTTTGTTGTTGCCAGCTCCCACACTCCGACTGCGGAGAAGGTTGACGATGCACCCGTTGGCCTACAGCCTGCCATGGTTGTGCGCCCGGCATGGCTGCCTGCTCCCACACTCTTGTTGTGAGAGCTCCTCCACCCATGCGCAGTCGACCCTGCCAGACGCATGCTGACTCCCACAGACACACGGAGCTCTCCGTTGCCGTGCGTGAGCTACCACAAGCTGCCGTGTTTTGACACGGTTTGTCAGCCTCAGCAACACAATGTGGTTACCGCCACTCGCCCGCAGCAAACTAGTCAGTCAGGAGTTGAGGCTTCCCCACACAGCTTTGGTTGTTGCCAACTCACAGACTGTCTAACAGTTACATGACTTTGCCTTCTGGTGTGCTACTAATACACCAGTGCTGTATGTCCTCACGCACCTGTTGGGGTTGACAGTTCAGTTTTTGACAGTTCACAGACTGTCAAGCAGTTTCATAACGTTGCCTTCTGGTCTGCTGCTTATGCACCAGTGAAACCCTCACTGAGATAACCTAGCTTTTCTCGGACATGGTTCCTGTAGATGAGAAAGTGCTGTTCTCCCTCCTTCTGATATTCCCTTGAGGACTCTGTCATTTGGAGAGGAGCCTTAAGCTGCTTAGCCTCCTATGGACTTTAATTAAAGCATAACATGCTTCCAGGGAGGGTAAATGGTTCCGCTTCAGTCGCTAACCCCGTCTGTTGCCACACCTGCTCCCATAGACCTTGGGCTTTGTTGCAAGACATGCAGTCCAAGCTTAGTCCTTGATAGAGGATTTTTTACGGAGAAGAACCTTCTTGCCAACGACCTTCCTACCGGTTGGTTGTACGCCCTGTTGACGCTGAGGTATCCTACTCACGTCCGCCAGTTGAGATGGTTCCTCCACCGGTGCGACCCAGTGTGGGTTGCCAGTCGCACGTTGACGTTAAGCTACTCTCGGAGGTGGTTGTGGACGTTCAGTGTGTCACTGGGAAGACGTTCAACAACCAGCAGAGGTGACTTGTTGTGACGCAGTGCGGCAACCTCAGCAACCCGATAAGGGGTTGTCTGCACTACCCAGACAGTCTAGACAGTTTCGGGTTGTCGCTGTACTTCCTCGCATCCCCATGGTTGACAGTTCACAGACTGTGCAGCAGTACCATGATCTTGTGTCCGGCTCCGTCACGCATCCACCAGTGCGACCGGATTCAGCGAGTCAGACGTTGCCCACTCCGTTGCCGTTTCCTCATCAGTTTCGGATGAGGAACCCTCTGATGAGGACATGGCTGAAAAAGACGATCAACCCCCAGCCCTGCTATCCATCCAGAAGATGCTGAAGAAGGAACACGGCCCTGTCAGGCTGTGGATGAGTCTGGTTAGGACACTGTCATCCGTGGTTCAATTGGTGTCACTTGGAAGACTACACCTCCGTCCTCTTCGGTTTCATCTAGCTCTTCACTGGAAAAGGACAAGACGCTAGAAGCGGTCTCGATCCCGGTTTCCGGAAGATAAGTCTGGTCTGACTTGATGAAAGGACTTTATCAACCTTTTATAGGGTCTTCCCCTGACTGTTCAGACTCCCAACCACGTTCTCTTCTCAGACGCATCGGACGTAGGCTGGGGTGCGACCTTAGGCGGTAGGGAATGCTCGGGATTATGGAACTCGAGTCAAAGGACAATGCATTTTAACTGCAAGAAGCTTCTGGCAGTACGTCTGACCTGGAAAAGCTTCAGGTCTCTCCTTCAAGGCAAAGTAGTGGAGGTGAACACGGACAACTCCCTGCTTTGATGTTCATCTCCTAGCAAGGAGGGACCTACTCTCTGCATGGTGCGAGTTCGCAAGTGACCTCCTCTCCTGTTCAACAGGTCTAGACTTTTCACTAGTAACAAGTTTCTTCCAAGGCAACTTGAATGTCTTAGCAGATTGTCTCAGTAGGAAGGGACAATAATTCCAACATATTGGACCCTCCACAAAGATGTATGCAAGAGACTTTGGGTCACCTGGGGCCAGCCAACCATAGATCTCTTCGCAACCTCGATGTCCAAGAGGCTCTCAATACTTTGCTCACCTATCCCGGACCCAGCAGTGGTTCTTTTAGATGCCTTTCTACTAGATTAGTCTCATCTAGATCTATATGCATTCCCTCCGTTCTAGATTGTCAACAAGGTACTGCAGAAGTTCGCCTCTCACGATGGGACAAAGTTGACGCTAGTTGCTTCCCTCTGGCCCGCGAGAGAATAACTTACCGAGGTACTTCGATGGCTAGTAGACGTTCCCAGAACTCTTCCCCTAAGGGTGGACCTGCTACGTCTGCCACGCGTAAGAAGGTACTCCAAGGCCTCCACGCTCTTCGTCTCACTGCCTTCAGAGTATCGAAAGACTCTCGAGAACTAGAGGTTTTTCGAAGGAGGCAACCAGAGCGATTGTTAGAGCAAGGAGAACATCCACCCTTAGAGTCTACCAATCGAAGTGGGAAATCTAACGAAACTGGTGCAAGTCAGTATCCGTATCCTCGACCAGTACCTCTGTAACTCAAATAGCTGACTTCCTCTTATATCTGAGGAAAGAGCGATCTCTTTCAGCTCCCACTTTCAAGGGTTACAGAAGCATGTTGGTATCAGTCTTCCGTCACAGAGGCTTAGATCTTTCCAACAATAAAGATCTACAGGACCTCCTTAAGTCTTTTGAGACCACGAAGGAGCGTCGTTTGGTTACACCTGGTTGGAATTTAGACGTGGTTCTAAGATTCCTTATGTTAGACAGGTTCGAACCACTTCAATCAGCCTCCCTGAAAGATCTCACCTTTAAGACTCTTTTCCTGATATGCTTAACCACAGCTAAAAGAGTCAGTGAGATTCATGCCTTCAGCAAGAACATCGGATTTTCATCCGAAACGGCTACATGTTCTACATCTTGGTTTTCTAGCCAAACACGAGCTGCCTTCTCGGCCTTGACCAATATCGTTCGATATTCCAAACTTATCGTATGGTTGGAAATGAACTAGAAAGAGTATTATGTCCTGTAAGAGCTCTTAAGTTCTATTTTAAAAACCTTTACGAGGCCCGTCTGAAGCTTTATGGTGTTCAGTTAAGAATTCATCTTTGCCTATGTCAGAGAATTCTTTATCCTATTATTTTCAGACTGTTAATACGAGAAGCTCATTCCCTTCTGAATGAGGAAGACCAAGCTTGGCTGAAGGTAAGGACACACGAAGTTAGAGCTGTCGCAACTTCCGTGACCTTTAAACAAAATAGATCTCTGCAAATATATTCGACGCAACCTTTTGGAAAAGCTAATCAGTGTTCGCGTCTTTTATCTTAAGAATGTCCAGTCTCTTTACGAGAACTGCTACACTCTGGGACCATTCGTAGCAACGAGTGCAGTAGTGGTGGGGGCTCCACCACTACAATTCCCTAATTCCAGAACCTTTTTAATCTTTCTCTTGAAATATTTTTGGGTTGTCCGGAAGGCTAAGAAGCCTTCCGCATCCTGGTTGATTTGGCGGGTGGTCAAATTCTTTCTTGAGAAGCGCCTAGATTAGAGGTTGTGATGAGGTCCTTTAGTATGGGTTGCAGCCCTTCATACTTCAGCACCTAGGAGTCGCTCAGCATCCTAAGAGGATCGCTAGGCTCAGTAAGGAAGACGTACTTAAAAAGGCAGAGTAATGGTTCAAGTCGACTTCCTTACCAGGTACTTATTTATTTTATGTTTGTTATTTTGAATAACTGCTAAAATGAGATACGGGATACTTAGCTTCTAATGTTAACATGTATGCTGGTCTCCACCCACCACCCTGGGTGTGAATCAGCTACATGATCATCGGGTAAGATTAATATTGAAAAATGTTATTTTCCTTAGTAAAATAAATTTTTGAATATACTTACCCGATGATCATGAATTTAAGGACCCTCCCTTCCTCCCCATAGAGAACCAGTGGACCGAGGAGAAAATTGAGTTCTTGTTGACAAGAAGTACTTGAGTACCTGCTCACAGATGGCGCTGTTGTGTACACCCCCACCTGTATAGCGATCGCTGGCGTATCCCGACCTTAGATTTCTGTCGGGCAACAGAGTTGACAGCTACATGATCATCGGGTAAGTATATTCAAAAATTTATTTTACTAAGGAAAATAACATATTTTGATATTGAAAACAAATAACCAAGAGGTTTAGATTATAAATCAGGACCTTTATTCTTTTTGAACACGTTACTTACGACGGGAGGCTTCCCTTGCCATTAGGCCTTGCCGTAAGGTTAAAGGGCCACCACAGTCACCAATCTTTCTCGATTGGCCCTGGAGGAAGTCAAAAGAGAAGAGTTGGAGGGCAGAGTACCGGGATTTGAAGATGACCCCGAGGGCAAAGAAACCTTCTTAGGTTTCTTCTTCCTCCTCCTGCCATACTTCTCCCACCAGGAGGGCGACAATTCCTGACACATCACAGGGAGAAGCCTGGCTGCAGGAGTTTCCTCTGTAGGCTAGGCTTGACTGGTGAGGATCTGTTTCCTTTGCACTC
>NC_090727.1:133266125-133279746 GCF_036898095.1 Palaemon carinicauda | reverse complement strand
GATTACAGGCATTCGGAAGGCTTACCTTGTGGAGAGAGAGAGAGAGAGAGAGAGAGAGAGAGAGAGAGAGAGAGAGAGAGAGTCTCTATTTCATGGAAACATTTTATTTGCTCTTTTCTGCACTTGGACATGGGGAAAATCACAACTTTATCCTAATCTATAACCTGTTCTTTTTTATAATTTTTTCTTACTTTCTTGCACTCTTGTTCAAACTTCCTTATAAAGCAAGAAATTCATACTTCTATTAAAATTGTAATTGTTGTTGTTATTGTTGTTAATATGTTCCAACTATAACCTTCAAAATATCTCAACAAAATACAAAGTTCTATAATCACAAATTAAAATCTTGATATAGATACCAACAAACAATGATCTATAATACTATACCTTTTCCATTACAAAATTCATCCATACAGGAAAAGCTATTATAAATAAAAATAAAATTCTTCACGAGCAACTCCATAAACAAAATTATTATTATTATCATTATTATTATTATTATTATTATTACTATTACCATTATTATTATTAGATAAACTACAACTCTATTTAGATAAGCAGGATGGTATAAGCCTAAGGGCTGCTAAGAGGTTAAAACTGCCCAGTGAGGAGAGGAAATAAATAAATAAATAAAATACAAGAGAAGTAATGTAATAAAAAATTAAAATAAAATATTAGAAGAGCAATAACAAGATTAAAACATAACTTTCACATATACACAATAAAAAGTGCCTTATTTCTTAGGCGATATTTTCATTCACTTCCTCGAATTCCTTAATAAAACACGCCCTTAGACCAGGCTTTTGTAAGCACAAACTCACTCTTCACACGTTAAAAAAGAAAAAAAAAACACGCTTTTCTACAAAATTCCATTTCACAGTCACCCGTTCTTCTTTCCATTCATATTTGATATTTATACCCCCCCCCCCCCTCCATTTTTATTTACCCAACCGATTTCATCCTTCATCCAGTTTATAGAATTTCCAGTTCATTCTAAACCTTCCATATGATCTTTTTTTCGCTTTTTTTTTCCGACACAACAACACAACATCTATTCTCTTTTAAGGGGAGTTCGCGTTTTTTATTGACAGGGCAAACTACCCTATTCATTCGCGTCACCATTCTTCATTTCGCATATTTCCTTCCATGGTGATTTGATGTCGTTAATTTGGAGTCTGCGATGACCTTCTCCGTTCACTCTGTCCGTGGTGGCAGTTAGATGTGTGGGAAATTATGCCCAAATGGATAATGATGAATTGCGTGCACAGAAATTAAATTTGTGTACATATTCTGTGACTAAATGAATATGAACTCACATTCATATATATATATATATATATATATATATATATATATATATATATATATATATATATATATATGTATATATATATAATTATATATATATATATATATACATATATATATATATATATATATATATATATATATATATATATATATATATATATATATATATATATATATATATATATATAACAGGTTACATACATCAAACACTCCAAAATCAAACCATTGTTCTCTTCTCTTATCTTGGATAGTGCCATAGCCTTTGTAACATGGTCTTCCACTGTCTTGGGTTCGAGTTCTCTCGCTTGAGGGTACACTCGGGCACACTATTATATCTTATTTCTCTTCCTCTTATTTTGTTAAAGTTTTTATAGTTTATATAGGATATATTTATTTCAGTCTCGTTGCTCTTCTTAAAATATTTATTTTCCTTTGTTTCCTTTCCTCACTGAGCTATTTTCCCTGTTGGAGTCCCAGACTTATAACATCCTGCTTTTCCAATTAGGGTTGTAGCTTAGCAAATAGTAGTAATAATAATAATAATAATAATATAATAATAATAATAATAATAAAGAGCTCCTTAATCTAGGCGTCCAAATTGAACACTTTTTTTATTTACCCATCATAACGAGTTACATCCTCCTTGTGCAATGAAGAGGAAGAGGGGGAGGGAAAGGGAGAGGGGGGGGAGAGGGGGGGGGAGAGGGGGGGGAGAGGGGGGGGAGAGGGGGGGAGGAAGAGGGATGGTGATAATGTAGGGGAGATGATGAAAAGCTATAAGAACAGGGTTATATTTCTCCTAAGGAAGCTGCGGTCATAGACAACGAAGACAGCCTCTTAATTTACACCCGCTATATATTCTCTATCTTCACCCACATTCTTTTCCAGATGGTATTATTTTTCTAGTCATTTACTCTAGACTCGTTTACTACGATGCCCACCTCTCCACCAAGCACAAGTAATAAAAGATAAAAATCTTGTTGCGATTGATAGTAATACAAATAAAAGTCAAAATAAATTTACATCTTTACTAGTGAGTGAAATTAAATAGTATAAAATGATAAAAATTAAAAATCTTAATTTCAGTCCTTCGTTAAGGACCCATGGGCGAATGAAGCATTGCCTGGCAGAAGGTGAACACGTTGATTAAAAAACACCAAGGTTATGAAAGGAAATTAGTCTGAGGCCGAGGCACATGTCAACTCAAGATAGAAAAATAATAATAATAATAATAATAATAATAATAATAATAATAATAATAATAATAATAAATATTATTATTATTATAATAATAAGCTTTTTGAAATAATTTTCATTGAAACCACTGAAGTTGTCATTATTGTCATATTAATATAATTAAAAAGCTCGTATATGGCAATAATAATAATAATAATAATAATAATAATAATAATAATAATAATAATAATAATAATAATAATAATGGACAACTCAAATTTAGTGGGGATACCTTAACGTGATGAAAGGATTTGTGTATCGCCATGATCAACAAAGCTGTACTAGTTAGGGACACCCATACTAGGTTGGTTTGCTGTGAGAAATCAGACGAAAGTCTCCCACCACCACCAATCCAAACAGGCGCGTCGTAATAAAACTGGCCAAACTTGAATAAAGACACGGCTGAGGCCATTTAAAGGTTTAAAGGCCGCTCATGAATGGCAGGGGCAAGGGACAGTGACATTGCCCTAGCAAGCAGGACAATGCCTTAGACATTGACCATGTGTGTGTGTATATATATATATATATATATATATATATATATATATATATATATATATATATATATATATATATATGTATATATATACATATATATAAACATATATATATATATATATATATATATATATATTGAACATATACATATATATATATATATATATATATATATATTGAATATATACATATATATATATATATATATATATATATATACATATATATACATATATACACATATATATACATATATGATCAGCGCCCAAGCCCCTCTCCACCCAAGGTAGGACCAGAGTGTCAGGCAATAGATGCTGATAATTCAGTAAATAGACATTATATACATATATATATATACATATATATATATATATATATATATATATATATATATATATATATATATATATATACATATACTGTATATATATATATATATATATATATATATACATATACTGTATATATATATATATATATATATATATATATATATATATATATACATATATATATATATATATATATATATATATATATATATATATATATATATATATATATATATACACACACAAATAAACACTAAATCATTGCCCTGATATCAAACTCCCCTCAACAAAATCTGCTAAAATTACACCATCTGTAAAATAAGCGAACAGGATAACTACATCTCCCCCCACAAAAAAAATTATAATAAAACAAGCTATCTTTTACCTCTTGGAAAACATCGACTTCCAATATCGCTGATATATAACACGTATTAATCTGGACAGGCAAAACAGAGGGCTGGCCCAAACACACTTTTCTTGTATTCCAGTATTCCAGATCTTTAATTCCAGATTATGTTTTCTCTTCACGATTCAATTCATCTGTCCAGGTTCTTTTTGTCGTTTTTGGTCATTTTTTTTTTTTAAGTAATGATATTTTTATAAGAATTTTAAAACTGTAAAGGGGTATTTTTTGATGAATACTCTTCGTTTTTTTTTTCTAAGGACATAGATGAATAAATATTTGATGGTGTTATGAAAAAGGGTAAATATGAGTAAATTGACAAATACAAATGACATATCAATTGTAAGACCATTTTAAGACTATCAAAAATAATCAATTTACATATTCAATTATATGCGTGTATATACAGTATATATATATATATATATATATATATATTTATATATATATATATATATATATATATATATATATATATATGTGTGTGTGTGTGTGTGTGTGTGTGTGTGTGTATATATGTGTATATATATCATATTTATGTATATATAAATATATATATATACACAATTATAACATCAACAATAAATGCACCCGGTTCTAGTCCACTGCATGACAAAGGCCTTACACATGTCTTGGTCATATACGGAAATATACTGTAGATAGATAGAAAGACATTTACATAGATAAACAGATTTGTAAGCGTATATATGTACGTTATTCACATAAATGATATGTAACTTGCAAAAACAACACCAACCCAGAAAGTTATATTACAAAATTCTAACCACACTTCAACATCCACGACCTCACTCCAATCATTACATTCCACAACATACAAATGTTCTCCTGTGAGAAGTAGCAACGCATTCGTGTGCCTTGGAAGTGGCTCCTTACACCAGCAAATGATATTCAGAGAGAGAGAGAGGGAGAGAGAGAGAGTCCCAAAGCACTCTGGAATATTGAAAATACTATGAAACACCGCACACTAGACTATTTTATTTATTCGGGACGGGGCAAGGAAGAGTGTTCTTAAACAGAGCTTCTTCTCAAATATTCTTTTGGGGCCATTCGTGGAGATTATCAGACCCTGGATGTTGACCCCCGATTTGTAAGGGAGAGAGAGAGAGAGAGAGAGAGAGAGAGAGAGAGAGAGAGAGAGAGAGAGAGAGAGAGAGAGAGACGAATCAAATATATATTCAGTTTCCTATGAACAAGGTATTCGTACACACACACACACACACACACACATATATATATATATAGCATATATGTATATATGCAGAGAGAGAGAGAGAGAGAGAGAGAGAGAGAGAGAGAGAGAGAGACGAATCAAATATATATTCAGTTTCCTATGAACAAGGTATTCGTACACACACACACACACACACACACACATATATATATATATATATATATATATATATATATATATATATATATATATATATATATATATATAGAGAGAGAGAGAGAGAGAGAGAGAGAGAGAGAGAGAGAGAGAGAGAGAGAGATGCAAATACCCTTTGCAATATTCACGAATCCACCTGCTGGTGATAATACCTATATCCATAGAATATTCCGAAAGTCATGAGTGTGATAAGCTGTTTTCTATTTTTACAATATATAAAAACCCGGACTGAAGTACCACAAAACAAAAATAAAACAAATCAATAAGAGTAAATAAACAATTCATATCTCTTTAAAGAGAAGAGTGAGAGATTGGAAAAGTCTAATTCATTATTATGATATCTAATAAACAAATAATGATTTGGAAAACAAAGAAATTAAATCATCATGAATAATGCTACAGCAGCAATCAATTGTCATACGTAATACTGTTAATACTATTATTACTTGGTAAGCTACAACCCTAGCTGGAAAAGCAGCATGCTATAAATATGCCCAGGGGCTTCAACAAGGAAAATAGCCCAATGAAGAAAGGAAAGAAGGAAATAAGAGAAATAATTAACAATTAAAAATAAAATATTTTAAGAACAGTACCAACAATTAAAATAAATATTTTATATTTAACAAAATAAGAGGAAAAAAAATAAGATAGAATAGTTAACCCGAGTATGCAAGAGTGTACCCTCAAGCAAGAGAACTCTAACCCAACACAATGGAACAGAGGCTATGGCACTACCCAAGACTAGAGAACAATGGTTTGATTTTGGAGTATCCTCCTAGAAGGACACTTTTATTTTTATTGTAAGCTGAAAATAGGTGGTAGTGCACTGTGACTTTCAAGGTAAACTTCAAAAACCAAAAAAGGACGTTACTGTAAATCGCATAGAAAAGTTACTGGCATTGTAAATTCTGTACATTCCCAATACGACACTTCCGTTAAAAAAGCAGTGGACTGAATAAATAGTTAAAAGTCAGGGCCACATTCAGTTTGCAACAATGAAATGAAGGCCATATATATATATATATATATATATGTGTGTGTGTGTGTGTGTGTGTGTTTACACGCGCGTGCGTGTATGTGTGTATGCGGCATATGTGTGAATAACTTTTCGTCATAATTTAATAGACCTCAATGAAATAAAAGACACAAAATATCAACATTAAAGAACTATAAATATATATATATATATATATATATATATATATATATATATATATATATATATATATATATATATATATATATATATATATATATATATATATATATATATATATATACACACACACATACGAATATATACCTGCATTCACGCATAAACACATCTATTAAACCAGATCTGACAGACTACCTATAACACCGACGTGCTCCCAATAACCTGTAAAAGGGGAAATCTAAATAAATATCCTGTAAAGGCAATTATTCGCCGTCCTTCCAGCCTTCCTTCCTCCCGGCCTTCCTCTGGCCTGCAACCAATGCGCCAGGATTGTATATATATGCTTTCCTACCGCCTACCATCATACAATATTCATATTTCAGCGGCGCTTTTCAGACGGGGAATCGGAAAAGGAGAGAGAGAGAGAGAGAGAGAGAGAGAGAGAGAGAGAGAGAGAGAGAGAGAGAGAACGGGAAATGAAATTGAAATGCTGTAGTAAAAATGTGATAGGTTAAAACGATGATTTGGTGCATGTGAAAACACTCAAATGGTTTTCGGTGTTATTTTTTTAATACGATTATGATGCTATACAAAATATATATATATATATATATATATATATATATATATATATATATATATATATATATATATATATATATAATATAAATATATATATATATATACATGTATATATATGTATATATACACATGTGCATATATATATATATATATATATATATATATATATATATATATATATATATATATATATATATAAATATATATACAGTATATATATATATATATATATATATATATATATATATATATATATACACACACTTAAGCAACATTTCAACGAATATTCATATAAAATAGACGAATTATTGTCCTGATAAGCGCAAAACAGAATAAAACAAACTTACTAATAGTAACTAAAGAAAAAAATTAAAAAAAGTTATAATTGTAGACGAACGACCAAAAATAAACAAGTTAATCGTTGTAAAGAACCTAAGATTAAACAAAGTATTTGTACAGGAATAACCTAAAATAAACAAATCATTCATCTAAGAAAAAGAATCTAAATCAAAGTAAGTACAAATAACAATAAACATAGTAATTTCCATTGAACCAATGCAAACTACTTGTGGAAAACAAATAAAACTACAGGGTCACTCAGTAAAGAGCAGACCACCGTCACGGCAGATTATTTCTCGACCTTTTGCTCAACCCTGGCCTTGACCATTGACCTTAATATGTATTAATTTGGGGTGGATTTTCATACACTCAAATATGCACCAAGTGTGAAGTCTGTGAAAATGTCCAAACATAGATGATTACGTGAATTATACATTAAACTTCACCGTGACCTTAACCATTGACCCTGACCTTCAAAAATTTTATCATTTCAAGTTTTTTTACATAACATTCAATACCTGCATGTTTCATTACTCTACGATTAAATTTGTAGCCAGGAAGCTATTCATAAACAAACAAACAAGGGGTAAAACATAAACTCCTTCAAACCTCGTTGGCGAAGGTAAGAACTAAAGATCTCAAATATATTCATGGTATCGGAGAATAGTGATAGATGAGAAATCAAGCAATCTGATTTGACGAAACAAAAAATAATTACCACTCAATTCGAAGTAATATCAAACGAAGAAAATTAAAATAAATGCAAGACAAAGATACCTGTATCTTTGTATGATTGGCCTTGATTTTAGTGCTGCCTTTGACCGTGTTAATCATGAGGCCCTTGTTTTCAAACTGAAACAGTTGGGAGTGGGTGGGTTGTTTCTTAGCATTATTATTGATTTTTTAAGTAATAGATCTCAAAGAGTTGTTGTTGATGGGCACCATAGTGATTATAGGAATGTGATTTCCGGTGTTCCACAGGGTAGTGTTCTTGGCCCATTACTTTTCATACTATATACACATGACATGTGGTTTGGCCTAGAAAACAAGCTTGTTGCATATGCAGATGATGCTACTCTCTTTGCATCAATTCCATCCCCTGAATGTAGATCTAGGGTTGGTGAATCCCTTAATAGAGATTTAGCTAGAATTAGTGCATGGTGCAAATTATGGGGTATGAAGTTGAATCCTAACAAAACTCAAAGTGTGACTGTAAGTAGGTCAAGGACGGTGGCTCCTCAACATCCGGATCTCAGTATTGATAATGTTTCTTTAAATATGTATGACTCTTTCAAAATTTTAGGTGTGATTCTCGACAGTAAATTTACTTTTGAGAAACATATAAGGTCTCTGTCTTCTTCAATTGCACAAAAAATAGGCTTATTGAGAAAGTCTTTCAAGATTTTCGGTGATCAATCTATTCTAAAGAAGTGTTTTAATTCTTTCATTCTACCTTGTTTTGAGTATTGTTCTCCTGTTTGGTCTTCAGCTGCTGATTCTCATCTTAATTTGTTGGACAGAAACTTACGGTCTATTAAATTTCTTATTCCTGATCTAGATATTAATCTCTGGCACCGTCGTTCAATTAGTTCATTATGCATGTTGCATAAGATTTTTCATAACTCTGACCATCCTTTACATTCAGATCTCCCAGGACAATTCTATCCTGTTCGTAATACTAGGCAGGCAGTTAATTCTAATAGCCAGGCCTTCTCCATCACGAGACTCAATACTACGCAGTACTCTAGAAGTTTTATTCCAGCTGTTACCAAGTTGTGGAATGATCTTCCTAATCGGGTGGTTGAATCAGTAGAACTTCAAAAGTTCAAAGTTGGAGCAAATGCTTTTTTGTTGACCAGGCGGACATAAGTCTTTTTATAGTTTATTTATGACATATTTGTTTTTGATGCTGTTAATAGTTTATATATGACATGTCTGTTTTGACGTTGTTACTGTTTTTAGAATGATTTATTGTTAATTTGTTCTCTTCATTTATTTATTTCCTTATTTCCTTTCCTCACTGGGCTATTTTTCCCTGTTGGAGCCCCTGGGCTTATAGCATCTTGCTTTTCCAACTAGGGTTGTAGCTTGGATAGTAATAATAATAATAATAATAATAATAATAATAATAATAATAATAATAATAATAATAAAAAAGAGGTTGGTCAGATTTCATTTAATATATAAACAAACATTAATTTCCAATGCATATAAATCCACCAAAACTCTCCCCTCTCTCTCTCTCTCTCTCTCTCTCTCTCTCTCTCTCTCTCTCTCTCTCTCTCTCTCTCTCTTCATAACATGAATAAATTCAAAGCAGCTTACTAGAAAACAACGAAAAGCACAAAATAATCACAAAGACAAACAAACAAACGATCAAAATAGGTCAAGATCCACCATTAAAAAGATGAAAACAAATAAACAGGCAAAACCAAACAAAAACAACAACGAAACAGGTCAAATTCTAGGACAGAGGAAAAAGAGGCAAACAAATAGACACGCAAAAAAAAAAAAAAAAAATACAGATCGAATTCCAGACCAGAGGAAAAAGATGCAAACAATTAAACACGCAAAAACCAAACAAAAACAACAACAAAACAAGTCGAATTCCAAACAAATAAACACGCAAAACCAAACAAACAAACAAAACAACAAGACAGGTCGAATTCCAAACAAATAAACACGCAAAACAAAAAACTAAACAAAAACAACAAAAAAACCAGGTCGAATTCCAAACAAATAAACACACAAAACCCAAAAAAAACAATAACAACAACAAAACAGGTCGAATTCCAAAAAAATAAACACGCAAAACCAAACAAAAACAACAATAATAAAACAGTCGAATTCCAAACAAATAAACACGAAAAACCAAACAAACAAAAACAACAAAAAAACAGGTGGAATTCCAAACAAATAAACACGCAAAACCAAAAACAACAACAAATGAGGTCAAATTCCAAACAAATAAACACGCAAAACCAAAAACCAAACAAAAACAACAACAAATGAGGTCGAATTCCAAACAAATAAACACTCAAACCCAAAAACCAAACAAAAGAGCAACAACAAAACAGGTCTAATTCCAAACAAATAAACAAGCAAAACCCAAAAAACAACCAATAACAACATCAATAAAACAGTCGAATTCAAAACAAATAAACATGCAGTACCAAAAACCAAACAAAAAAAAAACAACAAATGAAGTCGAATTCCAAACATGCAAAACCCAAAACCAAAAAAAAAAAAACAATAACAAATCAGGTCAAATTCCAAACAAATAAACACGCAAAACCAAACAAAAACAACAACAAAACAGGCCGAATTCCAAACAAATAAACACGCAAAACCAAAAACCAAACAAAAAAAAAACAACAAAACAGGTCGAATTCCAAACAAATAAACACGCAAAACCAAAAACCAACCAAAACAGGTCGAATTCAAAACAAATAAACACGCAAAAAAAACAATAACAGCAACAAAACAGGTCGAATTCCAAACAAATAAACACGCAAAACCCAAAAAACAAACAATAACAGCAACAAAACAGGTCGAATTCCAAACAAATAAACCCGTAAAACCCAAAAAAACAAACAATAACAGCAACAAAACAGGTCGAATTCAAAACAAATAAACCCGCAAAACCCAAAAAACAAACAATAACAGCAACAAAACAGGTCGAATTCAAAACAAATAAACCCGCAAAACCAAAAAACAAACAATAACAGCAACAAAACAGTCGAATTCAAGACAAATAAACCCGCAAAACCCAAAAAACAAACAATAACAGCAACAAAACAGGTCGAATTCAAAACAAATAAACCCGCAAAACCAAAAAACAAACAATAACAGCAACAAAACAGTCGAATTCAAAACAAATAAACCCGCAAAACCAAAAAACAAACAATAACAGCAACAAAACAGTCGAATTCAAGACAAATAAACCCGCAAAACCCAAAAAACAAACAATAACAGCAACAAAACAGGTCGAATTCAAAACAAATAAACCCGCAAAACCAAAAAACAAACAATAACAGCAACAAAACAGGTCGAATTCAAAACAAATAAACCCGCAAAACCAAAAAACAAACAATAACAGCAACAAAACAGTCGAATTCAAAACAAATAAACCCGCAAAACCAAAAAACAAACAATAACAGCAACAAAACAGGTCGAATTCAAAACAAATTAACCCGCAAAACCCAAAAAACAAACAATAACAGCAACAAAACAGGTCGAATTCAAAACAAATAAACCCGCAAAACCAAAAAACAAACAATAACAGCAACAAAACAGTCGAATTCAAAACAAATAAACCCGCAAAACCAAAAAACAAACAATAACAGCAACAAAACAGGTCGAATTCAAAACAAATAAACCCGCAAAACCAAAAAACAAACAATAACAGCAACAAAACAGTCGAATTCAAGACAAATAAACCCGCAAAACCCAAAAAACAAACAATAACAGCAACAAAACAGGTCGAATTCAAAACAAATAAACCCGCAAAACCAAAAAACAAACAATAACAGCAACAAAACAGGTCGAATTCAAAACAAATAAACCCGCAAAACCAAAAAACAAACAATAACAGCAACAAAACAGTCGAATTCAAAACAAATAAACCCGCAAAACCAAAAAACAAACAATAACAGCAACAAAAGTCGAATTCAAGACAAATAAACCCGCAAAACCCAAAAAACAAACAATAACAGCAACAAAACAGGTCGAATTCAAAACAAATAAACCCGCAAAACCAAAAAACAAACAATAACAGCAACAAAACAGGTCGAATTCAAAACAAATAAACCCGCAAAACCAAAAAACAAACAATAACAGCAACAAAACAGTCGAATTCAAAACAAATAAACCCGCAAAACCCAAAAAACAAACAATAACAGCAACAAAACAGGTCGAATTCAAAACAAATAAACCCGCAAAACCCAAAAAACAAACAATAACAGCAACAAAACAGTCGAATTCAAAACAAATAAACCCGCAAAACCAAAAAACAAACAATAACAGCAACAAAACAGGTCGAATTCAAAACAAATAAACCCGCAAAACCAAAAAACAAACAATAACAGCAACAAAACAGTCGAATTCAAGACAAATAAACCCGCAAAACCCAAAAAACAAACAATAACAGCAACAAAACAGGTCGAATTCAAAACAAATAAACCCGCAAAACCAAAAAACAAACAATAACAGCAACAAAACAGGTCGAATTCAAAACAAATAAACCCGCAAAACCAAAAAACAAACAATAACAGCAACAAAACAGTCGAATTCAAAACAAATAAACCCGCAAAACCAAGAAACAAACAATAACAGCAACAAAACAGTCGAATTCATGACAAATAAACCCGCAAAACCCAAAAAACAAACAATAACAGCAACAAAACAGGTCGAATTCAAAACAAATAAACCCGCAAAACCAAAAAACAAACAATAACAGCAACAAAACAGTCGAATTCAAAACAAATAAACCCGCAAAACCAAAAAACAAACAATAACAGCAACAAAACAGGTCGAATTCAAAACAAATAAACCCGCAAAACCCAAAAAACAAACAATAACAGCAACCAAACAGGTCGAATTCAAAACAAATAAACCCGCAAAACCCAAAAAACAAACAATAACAGCAACAAAACAGTCGAATTCAAAACAAATAAACCCGCAAAACCCAAAAAACAAACAATAACAGCAACAAAACAGTCGAATTCAAAACAAATAAACCCGCAAAACCAAAAAACAAACAATAACAGCAACAAAACAGTCGAATTCAAAACAAATAAACCCGCAAAACCAAGAAACAAACAATAACAGCAACAAAACAGTCGAATTCATGACAAATAAACCCGCAAAACCCAAAAAACAAACAATAACAGCAACAAAACAGGTCGAATTCAAAACAAATAAACCCGCAAAACCAAAAAACAAACAATAACAGCAACAAAACAGTCGAATTCAAAACAAATAAACCCGCAAAACCAAAAAACAAACAATAACAGCAACAAAACAGGTCGAATTCAAAACAAATAAACCCGCAAAACCAAAAAACAAACAATAACAGCAACAAAACAGGTCGAATTCAAAACAAATAAACCCGCAAAACCCAAAAAACAAACAATAACAGCAACAAAACAGGTCGAATTCAAAACAAATAAACCCGCAAAACCAAAAAACAAACAATAACAGCAACAAAACAGTCGAATTCAAAACAAATAAACCCGCAAAACCAAAAAACAAACAATAACAGCAACAAAACAGGTCGAATTCAAAACAAATAAACCCGCAAAACCCAAAAAACAAACAATAACAGCAACAAAACAGGTCGAATTCAAGACAAATAA
>NC_090727.1:133253625-133258625 GCF_036898095.1 Palaemon carinicauda | reverse complement strand
TTTATTGTATCTGACAAAATTTTTAGAGGATCATACATAATTTTCACAAGGGATTTAACGTATCTAACATGATTTTCACAAGGGATTTAACGTATCTAACAGGATTTTCACAGGGGATTTAATGTACCCTACAGCATTTTCACAGGGAATTTTGTATATCTTAGAGGATTTCTACAGAGGAATTTATATATCTTACACGATTTTTACAAAGAATTTAATGTCTTACTGACTTTCACTCGGAATTTAAAATATCTTAAAAACTTAACTCGTTTCGGGTATTTCTTTGCATTCTTTTTTAGTCTGTTACATACTACATAAATCAACAATACATTTTTATATTGAATTTTCGTTTCATAATCGACGAAAACTCTTTTACGTTTAACACATGAAAACACTTTTAAATACATATGCATACAAAACCAAAATTCTCAGAACTTTTCTACTAACTTGAAAAAAAAAAAATCATCATTATCATTATTTCCTTTGATGCAAAAATTAAAAAAATTACAATAAGTAACGTGGAAAAAGAGAAAATACATCATAATTAAAAGAAAACATCTGAAATTGTATCATAATTAAAGTAATAAAATATAAAATCATCAAATAAAAAAAAATATATAAAATACATCATAATTAAACGGAAAATCTGAAAATGTATCATAATTTAAGTAATAAAATAGAAAACATAAAACCATCAAATTAAAATAAAATATAAAAACATCATAATTAAACGGAAAAATCTCAAATTGTATCATAATTAAATTAATAATATAGAAAATATAAAACCATTAAATTAAAATAAAATATATATACATCATAATTAAAAGGAAAACTCTGAAATTGTATCATAATTAAAGTAATAATATAGAAAATATAAAACCATTAAATTAAAATAAAATATAAATACATCATAATTAAAAGGAAAAATCTGAAAATGTATCATAACTAAAGTATTAATATAGAAAATATAAAATCATTAAATTAAAAATATATATATAAATACATCATAATTGAACGGAAAAATCTGAAAATGTATCATGATTAAAGTAATAAAATGGAAAATATAAAATCATTAAATTAAAAAAATATATATATAAATACATCATAATTGAACGGAAAATCTGAAAATGTATCATGATTTAAGTAATAAAATGGAAAATATAAAAACATTAAATTGAAAAAAATATATAAATACATCATAATTAAAAGGAAAAATCTGAAAATGCATCATAATCAAGTAATAAAATCGAAAAATAAAACCAATCAACTTTTAAAAAATGTATATTCTAAAGTAAAACCAGAAAATATATTACGAAGGAAATAATCCAGCTGTCTACTGACAGCATCTCCCCGAAATACATGTAAAGCTAGTGGCGTGTTCTCCTGTCGTATACATTTGCATAACACCGGTTAGCGACCATACAACTGTTGTACATTTCTCATAAAGCAGGCCAGTGCCACAGTCGGACAGTGCCACGGTTTTCTACAGAACTGAATAGGAGTTCACGTTGCTGGCGTGTAAACTGAAATACATTGTGGTCTTATTAGAAGTCTGAACTGTCGTCTCCTATGTTATTCGGTAGAACGAATTTCTCTCCACTAGCTGACGTATGCACATGTATATGATTATGTTCTTTTCAGTTTATATGAAAAGCACGAGGGTACATTCAAGGATATTCGTTTTTATAGTTTATATAGGAAATACTTATTTTAATATTACTATTCTTAAAATACTCAATTTTCCTTGTTTCCTTTCCTCACTGGGCTATTTTCCCTGTTAGAGCCCTTTGGGCTTATAGAATCCTGCTTTTCCAACTAGGGTTGTAGCTTTGAAAGCAATAATAATAATAATAATAATAATAATAATAATAATAATAATAATCATAATAATAATAATAACATCTAAACCATACTAGTTTTTAAAGGCTTAAATCGAATGTCTTTACTAATATGCCTTGACTCGTCAGATGTTTTGTGTTGATATATGTGGCTTTTATATAAGACTTGAGCTTTCGGAGTAAGTAAATACATTATTATTCGTAGCGTGAACATACTTTACAGTCATATATAATTTTCTATTTCACACTTTACACAGCACGAACACACACAATCAATCACACACACGCATAGATACCTCAAAGAGACCCACAAACACGCAAAGAGAGAGAGAGAGAGAGAGAGAGAGAGAGAGAGAGAGAGAGAGAGAGAGAGAGAGAGAGAGAGAGAGAGAGATTATCAAAGTAAATGTACCGAGATCACACACATGCAAATACTCACATAAATACACAAGAGGACATTGTGTATCACAAAAAATGGTATATAAATTACTATATATACGTCAAAAACGAAATCTTCATATCACAAAAAAATGGAATATAAGAAATTATTATACATAGTTCAAAAACGAAATCTCCAAATTTGCCCTCAAACATTACAGTTAACCTATACCGGTCTTGCAGATAAGGTAGTTAGTATAACATACATTGGACACACAAATGTGCATAACTCTACGGTGTTCACACAGAATATTTCGATACAATTAACTAATACCGTAATCTTTGTAATGTTTCAAAACAATTCCATTGGCAAAGGTCAAAGGAATTGTTTGTTACATAATTTGTGCGAGGATAATGATATTCATGATTTTCCGTATAATAAGCAAAATGTATACATCGCCAAAAATATACAAATATCAAATACGATGTCAGTTTTCCATACGTAATTCAATTAATCGATTGATTAATGAAACAATACACACACACATGTACATACAAACAAACGCTTTATATAAATATAAATATATATATATATATATATATATATATATATATATATATATATATATACATATATACATATATATATATATATATATATATATATATATATATATATATATATATATATATATATATATATATATATGGGCTTGCGCAATGCCATGATCAGCTAAGTTGTATTAGTCAGGGCCTCAAATACTAGGTTGGTTTGCTGTCAGAGATCAGACAAATATCTCTGATCATCACTAATCTCCATTGGCCAGCGTGGTGTGGAGAACTGGCCAAACCTCATACATGAATAAAGACATGTCTGAGGCCTATGTCCTGCAGTGGACTAGAAACAGCTGCATTTGTTGTATATATATATATATATATATATATATATATATATATATATATATATATATATATATATATATATATATATCTTTACGTATATAAACATATATATTTATGTGTATATATATATACATATATATATATATATATATATATATATATATATATATATATATATATATATATATATATATATATATATATATATATATATATATATTATATATAATTTTGAAACATTCTTATTTTATAAAGGATTAAATTTAAAGTTGTTACCATATGGAACGGCATAAAAAAGGCTGACTAATTACCTATTTACCAAGTACCTAATACACCAACTTTCTCAAAGCAGACATACTGGGTTCTATCACTAGTAAGGAACAAAACACCCATAAAATGAAAGATAAATTCAAATAAAATATTTTTCAATACAAATATCACATTTTCAAAAAAAAAAAATTATCAAAATAAAATTTTTTTTCAGTACAAATATCACATTTTCAAAAAAAAAAAAAAAAAAAAAAACACGATTATTCATATAAAAAAGTCACTGGAAATAATTGAAATGTAAAACTGCAATACGATATAAATAATAAAAAACAACCACGCGAAAAATCCGGTGCAAAAAAAAAAAAAAAAAAAATGCTGGCCGAAATTAGACTGCACTATATATTGACCGGGTAGCGGAAATAAATCACCCGGTTACACGAAATTTCAATTTTCCCGCTACGAGTCAATAAGACCATCTTTTATAAGCGTTACAGTTTCCACCCTCAGCATATACAGCGCGGCCATCGTAAACTACCGAATAGCCTTGTTAAAGGTCGGTCAAATTATTCCTCCGCTCTTAAAATTCAACTTCCGAGGAGGAGGAGGAGGAGGAGGAGGAGGAGGAGGAGGAGGAGGAAGTGGAAGGGCAGGAGGATAAGGTTGGCCGTGTTTCAATATTATCTCAGGAATGCCCGAAATTGAAAGGTCTATACAGATTTTTCGTGGATACCAATTAAGGGTATAGAGAGCTGGTCGTATGGTCCACCCCTGGCCCCTGCCCCCAACCCTGGTCGATTCCCCCCTCCCCCAGTCCTCCGGGAGGTAAGAGGAAGTGGGAGGAAGAGAATACGGTGAATAGAGGGAAGAGAGGAAAAGAAAGGGAGCAGGGAAATGGAAAGAATGGGAGGCACACGATCAGCTCACTGTAGTTTTCAAAAACAATACAAAATATTCTCCCACTTAAAGATGTGTGGTCAAAAGCAAATTTAAAGAACATGGCCCCATTACGGCTGCTCTTTTGGGGAAACCTGGTCCCTTTAAATGACTTGAAATCCAGGATACATATAATAATAATAATAATAATAATAATAATAATAATAATAATAATAATAATAATAATAATAATAATAATAATATAAATAATAATGGAGTGATGTAATTTCTATATCTACAATAACAATAACAATGATAACGTTACTAATATAACAATACCGTAATAAAAAAACTACTACTACTACTACTACTACTACTACTAATGATAGTTTCAACTAAAAATATTGTCGTTATTACTATTACATTTGATAATGTTAATACTAAAACAGCAATTAATAACATTCTATAAGATTCAAAATCATTTCCACTAAACTTTCGATGAAAAATACATATACTATCATTATTACTATTGCATTCAATAATATTAATACTACAACAGCAATTATTAATAATCTATTATTATCATCATCATCATCATCTCCTCCTACGCCTATAGAAGCAAAAGGCCTCGGTTAGATTTCGTCAGTCGTCTCTATCTTGAGCTTTTAAATTAATACTTCTCGATACATCATCTCCTACTTTACGCTTCAGGACTCATAATCTATAAACTTTACAATC
>NC_090727.1:133226125-133233625 GCF_036898095.1 Palaemon carinicauda | reverse complement strand
TGTTTGTTTATTGGATATTTGTTGAGAAGCTAAATAAACTAATAATGCCACAAAATACTTTAGGATAAATATAAATTGACATACACACAATATATATATATATATATATATATATATATATATATATATATATATATATATATATATATATATATATACATATATATGTGTGTGTATACAAATACATTCATATATATATACCTGTATGTGTAAACATATATATATATATATATATATATATATATATATATATATATATATATATATATATACCTCAATGCAAGCGTATATATATTTGTGTGTATACAGTAAGTAGACACACACACACATATATATATATATATATATATATATATATATATATATATATATATATATATATATATATATACATATATATATATATGCATAGCGTTTCGGGTGCTATACAAACCTTACTATAAAACTGACCTAAATAGCCATATTCTACAGTCAACACATCTCAACGCCAGTACACCTTTTGAAGTAGCAATTTAGGTCACAGCCAACCATGAAAAGAAAAGCATCCATCTACGTTTGAACATCTATTAATCAATCAACCAATTTTTCTAACCGCCGCCTTCATTGTCAAAGCAAGCGCTGAATCCTCGCATAAATCGAGACAACGGTAGCAAGCGCTGAATCCACGCATAAATCGAGACTCGATTTAATCATTCCCACCATCCAATTTTTTTTTGCTTTTCAAATCTCTCTGTCTCCGCTCCCATAATCTTCATTGATATTCACTAGCGTTCCAAAATCACTTGGACGCGCGAGCCGAAATGATCACTAGTCTTAATTGACTCCCGGAAACAAAATGCGCGAAAGGGAGTTTTTTTTGTACGATTTCAATTATTATGCTAATATCAAGGCAAGTTAATAGCAATGGTAAATGTATTCATTATTGGAACACTATAAACATTAATACTTCTACTTATGTTATTTTAAGTCGATTTTTTTTTTGGGGGGGGGATCTATTTCTACTGATATTTTCATGGCCATATTTTCTAAAAGAAAACATTTACAACACATAATATTCATCTTTTTTAAAGCTGTAGTATTTTAAGATAAAAAGATTACTTAATTTGTTACCAATAGGCCTATACATGCACCAACAGATCTACATACACCTTCACAAAAGAATGCAAACAAACACACAAACAAACTGATCATCTAACTATAACAACCATAAACTGCTATTAATTTTTCAAGGTAAGAAATTAATTATCGGAAATGAAAAAAAAAATAATGAATCTACATGCAACATCACAAAGATAGAACACAAACAAACAAACTAATCGTCTGATTATGAAAATCACACAAACTGCTATTAATTTTTCAAGGTAAGAAATTTATTACCGGAAATGAACAAACAATAATAAATCTACATGCAAAATCACAAAGATAGAACACAAACAAACAAACTAATCGTCTGATTATGACAACCACAAACTGCTATTATTTTTCAATGTAAAAATTGATTACCGGAAATAAACAAACAATAATAAATCTACATGCAAAATCACAAAGATAGAACACAAACAAACAAACTAATCGTCTGTTTATGACAACCACAAACTGCTATTATTTTTCAATGTAAAAATTGATTACCGGAAATAAACAAACATTAACAAATCTACATGCAACATCACAAAGATGGAACACAAACAAACAAACTGATCATCTAACTATAACAACCATAAACTGCTATTAATTTTTCAAGGTAAGAAATTAATTACCGGAAATGAACAAACAATAATAAATCTACATGCAACATCACAAAGATAGAACACAAACAAACAAACTAATCGTCTGATTATGAAAACCACAAACTGCTATTATTTTTTCAAGGTAAGAAATTAATTACCGGATATGAACAAACAATAATAAATCTACATGCAACATCACAAAGAAAGAACACAAACAAACAAATTAATCCTCTGTCTATCGCAACCAGAAACTGCTATTATTTTTCAAGGTAAAAATTGATTAAAAAATATAAAGAACCAACAATAACAAATCTACATACAAGATCACCATAAAAGAGAACACAGATACACAATCTGAACTGCAACACAAACAGCGAGCGTATACCTATATGCCTTCAGTTATAGGGGCTTTCCCCCGAAAAAAAAACAAAAAAACTACGTTAAAAAATAAAAGCGAAAAATCCCGAAGTCAATAACATGGTTCGTGCTCTTCCCAAACACCGAGTTCCCATCAGCATTCCTCTTCCGCACGATTTCTGAGCGCCCAGCCGCTAATTTCGAATAAAAATTCCCTATACCATCCCAAGCATTCAACTTGAAATCCCAAAACACGAAGATCCAATATAGAAAAAAATTCTATGAAAAAGGGAGAGGGGAGATTTAGAAGAAAAAAAAAAAAAAAAAAAAAAAAAAAAAAAAAAAAAAAAAAAGTGAAATACTCTCTGGCCCAGCGGTTAACCACAACTCACCCTTTTTCACTCGGGGCTTGAACCATATTGCCGTCACTTATACCATTCATTGACCATTTTTTCCTTGTTACGCCAGTCAAGAGGGAATCAATCAGCTGTCAGATGATGGGAGTATAGACACGTGCTTGCAAAATTACCGTAAAATCCAAGGAATCTGTTTATCATTATTATTATTATTATTCCCTAAGTTGCTACCCTATTTGGAAAAAGCAGGATGCTATTAGCCCAGGGGCCCCAACAGGGAAAATAGTCCAGTGAGGAAAGCAAACAAAGAAAAATAAAATATTCTAAGAACGGCAACAGTTTAAAAATAAATATCTCTTATATAAACTATAAAACCTTAACAAAACAAGTGGAAGAGAAATTAGATAGAATAATGTGCCCGAGTCTACCCTCAAGCAAGAGAAGGGATTTCCCTGTCCCTTACTCCCCAATTGGAGGGCCAACGCATCATGGGGGGGTTGGGGAGTTACCCTCCATGACAAACTTCATTTTTGGCCCCTCTCATTTTTTCGTCTATCGTTCTTTGATAGACCTTCCTTCCCTTTCAATTTCCTATCTTGAATTCATGCAATTCTACGTCTTTCTTAAAAAGACAATCTTTTTTTCAGGGGGGATAGTCTTTCTTTTTACCTCTTTGATTTGCATGTAAAATTGTTTGCGACCAGAAAAAGACTCTCTTAACGTTACAGACAAACATTCCAAAATGGCTTCAAAAAGTGTTCGCGAAGTCTTTTGATAAGTGTTCCTGTCATTTGTATCCACTTCTTTTCCTCTTTATATTCGTCTGAAGCAAAAAAAAAAAAAAAAAAAAAAAAAAAAAAAAAAAAAATCTTTTCTCGTTTATCCTTCAGTGTTATTCGTACACTCTTTGGAAATTCATGTATTCAGTCCTGTTTCATTCATGCTCGGTTTCTTTCACGATACTACAGTTTTCCGACCAACATCACTCGACAGTTTCCTGAACAAAAACTAATTCATTCATAAGTTATTTCTGGAGAGTAGAATTCTCCTGGACACGAGCCGATTTCTTTGGGACGTTTAACGCTAACAATTAATTTCTTTACTTGATAAATCTTATACTATTTAATTTCATTAATTAGAAGTTATTTTTTTTTTTATTAATCAACACTTCTCGTTTTATAAGTAAACTAGAGGGGCACTCAATAGAGCGCAGACCTCCGCCGCAGCAACTTATTTCTCGACCTTCTACTCGACCTTGACCTTAGCCTTTGACATTAACATGTATTAACTGGGGTGGATTTCTATACACTCAATTATGAACCAAGTTTGAAGTCTCTGTGACAACGATGTTCAAACTTATGGCTGATTAGATGAACTGGACATTTTGCTTGACCGTGACATTGACCTTTGACCTTAACATTCCAAGATTTAGTCATTTCCAGCTTTTCACATAACAGTTAATCCCGGCAAGTTTCATTACTTTACGATTAAAATTATGGCCAGGAAGCTGTTCACAAACAAACAAACACACACACACGCCTAAACAAAGACACAAACATGGTGTAAAACATAACCTCCTTCCAACTTCGTTGACGGAGGTAATAATCATCTACAAAATAATGTAACAAATTATTTTGAATTGCATAATGAAACTCGGACCATATTCTATACTAAAACAAAAGACCAACACACACAAAAACAAACAAACACACACACAGGGGGTAAAACAACTTCATTGGCGGAGGTAATAATTATCTACAAAATAATGTAACAAATTATTTCCAATTGCATGAAAAAACTCAGACCATATTCTATACTACATTCTCTAAATCCATCAAATGAAAACTCTCAACACAGCAGTTCATAATACGTTGTTTTCTGCATTGGCGAGAATTAATATCTTCACTTCACTTTGTACTTTAAATAGCTGAGCGGCTAAGGGCCACTTTTCACCAGAATCGTTCAGTTTGTGAAGAAAGCATGAAACTTGATATGTGAACTCTATGGGACCTATGGTTCATAAAAAAAAATAGACCCTAGAAAATAGTGTCCCCTGGTGGCCACCATATTGAATTCCAATATGGCCGCCAAAATCTCCTATTTTTCTGAAACTTTTGTGTTATATCGGGTAATAGACCATAAAATCACTGTCTATCTTCATGTTTTCAATTTCAGAGGATCAGTCGATGTTATTAACTTTAAAAGTGACCTAATGGCGGCCATTTTGGATTTCAAGATGGCCGTCATATTATTTTTTTTACTTTTAGATTTTATTTCATAGTGTTTGTATGCTTATTTTCAGGTTTGATGCGACAAGACAACAATGTCAAAACAATTCCAACTTGTTAAGCCGGGTGAAACCAACGTGACAAGACCCCTGATCGACTGGAATTTATGTGTACTGTTCCAGCAGAATACGACGTCACAGGCCCTTGAACAACCATGGCGAGGGAGAAGGCGAGGGGTTGCCAAAGCGATAGGGCAAAGCTATCAGTCATTTGAAAAGAACTTAATGAAATTCCATGAACTTGGAAAAGTTCCGTTAAATGTATGTCCGCAGCAGTTAAACGACGGCTCAGGCATAGCTGCAACCTTGCAGAAAAGCAGAGGACAATGGCACAAGAACTACAGAAACTTGTTTACTGATTTGAAGCTTGACCGCATAGAAAAGCGTGCCTTAGAACTTGCAGATGAAAGTGACGAATCTTGTGTTTACAGTCCAGTTAAACGAAGATCTAGTACTCAGGGTCCTCACTATAGCACATCCGATCAGGAAGAACCCGTCTGCTTTTTCTGAGACCAAAAGGCGGGACCCCCAGGACTACACAATTACACAATGCTAGTACATTTGGACTTGATAAAACGGTTCGAATGTATGCTACTAAGATAAGAGACACAAAGCTATTAACAAAATCAGCCCCTGGTGACATGGTCGCATCTACAGCCATATATCACAAAGATTGCTTGACCAATCTCTTCAATAGGTACAGGAGACAAGTGAAATTAGAGGAACGTTCCGAAAGTGTCAAGAGCAGTTCAGATTTACTTTCATGTGATAGTATAGCACTGGCAGAGTTGATATCATACATTGAGGAACAGAGGCTGTCAGCAACTGCTGCAACTGTGCCTGTTTTTCGTCTGGCTGATTTAGTAACAGTGTATAGTGAACGTCTTGCAGAACTTAGCCCAGAATATAAGGGTAATGTTAACTCCACTGGACTCAAAGAACGTCTTCTAGGACAATGTCCATACCTGAGGGCTGCAATCTCAAAACAAGGATTTGCACTCAAGTCATCCTATTGTTGATGTTCGAGTCTTTGACGGAGCAGCTGTTGTACACTTTCTGCCAATTGGAGAGGCTAAGACATTTGGGGAGTATGCTAAGGAGGTGTTCCTACCATATGTGATGTCTGAGTTACAGAAATCTTTTCGAATTGACATAGTTTGGGATGATTACTTGAAGGACAGCTTAAAACTCTCTACAAGAGAGAGCAGAGGAACTGGTGCTCGCCAACGGGTGTCACAAAATGTCAAGCTTCCAGGAAATTGGAAAAATTTCCTACGTAATGATAACAACAAAGATGAACTTTTTCAGTTCCTAGCTAACGAGTGTGTTTCAAATGACACTGGAAACAGAGTGATTGTATCCACCTTGAATGAGTCTGTTGTTAGCTCAAGTCTAGATCTGCAAACGGATCGACTTCAGCCATGCACACAAGAGGAAGCAGATTCAAGGATCCTGCTGCATGTCCAGGATGCAGTTTTGTCTGGCTTTAAAACAGTGATGATCAGAACAGTGGACACTGATGTTGTTGTCCTAGCAGTTGCTAGTTTCAGTGACATTTCTAACCTTCAGGAGCTATGGATTGCCTTTGGAACTGGCAAAGACTTTCGGTACATCCCTATTCATGAGATAGTATCTTCAATTGGTCCTCAGAAGGCAAAAGGACTGCCATTCTTTCAAGCTTTCACGGGATGCGACACAACAGCATATTTTGCAAATTATGGAAAGAAAACAGCTTGGAACACTTGGATTGCATTGCCAGAAATAACAGAGATTTTCATCTTGCTATCGTCTCCATGCATACTTTCAGAAGAGGTCATTGGCAAACTGGAGCGGTTCGTAGTTTTGATGTACTGTCGTACTAGTGATGATATCCATGTGAATGCAGTACGAATGAACTTGTTCACAAAATGTTCAAGAAACATTGACAATATTCCTCCGACCAGGGCAGCACTTGAGGAGCATATCAAGAGATCAGTTTACCAGGCAGGATACATTTGGGGCCAGTGCCTCCAATCTCAACCGCAACTCCCTTGCGCAAATGACTGGGGCTGGAGAAAATCTGAGGATGGATGTTACAAACCTATGTGGACAACTTTACCAGTAGCTGAAAAAGCCTGTCTTGAACTGATTGCTTGTGGTTGCACTAAATCTTGCTCAGGAAACTGCAAATGCTTTAAGACATTCAAGACTAAAAATGCTTGCACCCAGCTTTGCAAATGTAATGGTAATTGCTATGAGGTTTAACTGACAAACTTTTGACATTTTGACTTTGATAATCATGAGGAATGCAACCTTGACCTGCTTAAAATGCATCTTTGCTTTCATTTTTTGATTGGTTGTATTATAACCAAATGTGACCCTGATATTGATATATGCTTTTACCAGGAGATACTGTATTGAACGTTCAGCTGAAAATGCATTTTTACCTAAATAAACAGCATAAATTAAGAAAGTTTGGTCTATAAAATTTGTTAAGGCAGCCATTTTGGAATCAAATATGGCAGACATAAGGGGATAAGATTTCAAGAAATATTCAAATTTACCACCCACCTTTGAAACACTTGGAAAACCTGGATATTTTGCATTTCGCATCATTGACCCTATATTGTCAGCAGCAGCAGCCATCTTGAAATCTAATATGGCTAACACAAAATGAAATTTTAAATATGCTAATTGAAAATTCTCAACCCTGAAAACATTGGGGTGACATCTAGAAATTGTTCAATCAATCAGAAAAAAAGATATTCTATGAAATATAATATAATCTGAATTT
>NC_090727.1:133176117-133196117 GCF_036898095.1 Palaemon carinicauda | reverse complement strand
CATATTGCCGTCACTTATACCATTCATTGACCATTTTTTTCCTTGTTACGCCAGTCAAGAGGGAATCAATCAACTGTCAGATGATGGGAGTATAGACACGTGCTTGCAAAATTACCGTAAAATCCAAGGAATCTGTTTATTATTATTATTATTATTATTATTATTATTACTTCCTAAGCTACAACCCTCTTTAGAAAAAGCAGGACGCTATAAGCCCAAGGGCCCCAACAGGGAAAATAGCCCAGTGAGGAAAGGAAAAAAGGAAAAATAAAATATTTTAAGAACGATAACAACATAAAAATGAATATTTCCTATATAAACTATAAAATCTTTAACAAAACAAGAGGAAGAGAAATTAGATAGAATAGTGTACCCAAGTGTACCCTCAAGCAAGAGAATCTATTTCCCTGTCCCTTATTCCCCAATTGGAGGGCCAACGCATCAGGGGGGGGGGGGGTTGGGGGGGGAGTTACTCTCCATGACAAACTTCATTTTTGGCCCCTCTCATTTTTCGTCTATCGTTCTTTGATAGACCTTCCTTCCCTTTCAATTTCCTATCTTGAATTCATGCAATTCTACGTCTTTCTTAAAAAGACAATCTTTTTTTTTGGGGGGGATAGTCTTTCTTTTACCCTCTTTGATTTGCATGTAAAATGGTTTGCGACCAGAAAAAGACTCTCTTAACGTTACAGACAAACATTCCAAAATGGCTTCAAAAAGTGTTCGCGAAGTCTTTTGATAAGTGTTCCTGTCGTCATTTGTATCCACTTCTTTTCCTCTTTATATTCGTCAGAAGTTAAAAAAAAAAAAAAAAAAAAAAAAAAAAAAAAAAAAAAAAAATCTTTTCTTGTCTATCCTTCAGTGTTATTCGTACACTCTTTGAAAATTCATGTATTCAGTCCTGTTTCATTCATGCTCGGCTTCTTTCACGATACTACAGTTTTCCGACTAACATCACTCGACAGTTTTCTGGATAAAAACTAATTCATTCATAAGTTATTTCTGGAGAGCAGAATTCTCCTGGACACGAGCCGATTTCTTTGGGACGTTTAACGCATACAATTAATTTCTTTATTCGATAAATCTTATGCTATTTGATTACCATAGGGAGACGTTATTTCAACATGATCTTTTATTATTTATCAACATTTCCCATTTTAGAAATAAACTAGAAGGGCACTCAGTAGAGCGCAGAGCTACGCCACAACAGCATATTTTTCTACCGTCTGCTCGACCTTGACCTTTGACCTTCACATATATTAATTAGCATGGATTTTCATACACCCAATTATGAACGAAGTTTGAAGTCTCTGTGCCAACGATGTTCAAACTTATGGCTGATTAGATGAACTGGACATTTTGCTTGACCGTGACATTGACCTTTGACCTTAACATTCCAAGATTTAATAATTTCCAGCTTTTCACATAACAATTAATCCCGGCAAGACTCATTACCCTGCGATTAAAATTGTGGCCAGGAAGCTGTTCACAAACAAACAAACAAACAGACAAACACACACACGCCTAAACAAACACATAAACATGGTGTAAAACATAACCTCCTTCCAACTTCGTTGACGGAGGTAATAATCATCTACAAAATAATGTAACAAATTATTTTGAATTGCATAATGAAACTCAGACCATATTCTATACTAAAACAAAAGACCAACACACACAAAAACAAACAAACACACACACAGGGGGTAAAACAACTTCATTGGCGGAGGTAATAATTATCTACAAAATAATGTAACAAATTATTTCCAATTGCATGAAAAAACTCAGACCATATTCTATACTACATTCTCTAAATCCATCAAATGAAAACTCTCAACACACCAGTTCATAATACGTTGTTTTCTGCATTGGCTAGAATTAATATCTTCACTTCACTTTGCACTTTAAAGGGGATACACTCTTCACTACCCAGACAAAAGCGGAAGTTTACGCATTGTATACAGGAACAAACAGTTGTCTTAATATTTGTATACTATTCATTTACAGATGCATTACCTTTCCCTGCTTTCGTTACGATGGTTGGAATTTCTCACATTTTTACAAGTATATAATGCGATGTTTATTCATATCTCTCTCTCTCTCTCTCTCTCTCTCTCTCTCTCTCTCTCCTCTCTCTCTCTCTCTCTCTCTCTAACAAATGAATAATTTCATGCAATAAGCAGCACTTCTTTTTAATGTTTTAAAGTACATATATATATATATATATATATATATATATATATATATATATATATATATATATATATATAATGTATATATAATGTATATATATATATATATATATATATATATATATATAGATAGATACATATGTGCTTAAAAATTATAAAAATATTTATAAATACATATATACATACACACATACAGCATATACACATAAATAAAGTACCAAATGTATACATATGATTAAGATGCCCACGCTATCCACACATATATATATATATATATATATATATATATATATATATATATATATATATATACATACACATATATACATATATATATATATATATATATATATATACACACACATATATATATATATATATAATATATATACATATATATATACATATATATATATATATATATGTATATATATATATATATATATATATATATATATATATATATATATATATATACACATCTTCTCTAAATGGCCCAATTTAAAGTGAAGTCTTGCAAATACGACTTAATCTGCCGAAGCATCACCAACACCCCCCACCCTCCCCCTCCCTTTCCCCTTCCCCCCACCCTCCCCTCCCACTTCCCCTTGCCCAAGTTAAGCCCTAACTAAATAACCGCTTTGGTAAACCCAGCTTGCAAAGCCATCCCAAGGCTTTTAAAAGCCATGAGAAGCCCATCTTGCAAGCCATGAAAACGCCATAACCCCAAGCATTAACAACAGGAGGAGGGGGGGGAGTAGAGAGGAGGCCTCACACACCCCCCACCCCACACCCCACACCCCCCACCCCACCTAGCCCTCAGCAGAGCAAGATTATATGCCCGTTTCCCCTCCTATTTTATCAATGGGACTCGTAACTGTTTAACATAATGCTGTTCATTGTGATGGTTGCAGACACATTCTGGCTACTCGTGAGAAATTATGCAACGTTACGACAGGCGCTTGAATAGTCTGTAGACAAGAATATGCTATTCTAAATCGAATGTGAAAGGCTTGATATCTTTAGGATGAGGAGTTAGATCAAGGGTTATTGCAATTTTACTTATGTAAACATACATGCAAGCGCACATACACACACACACACACACACACATATATATATATATATATATATATATATATATATATATATATATATGTATATATATATATATATATATATATATATATATATATATATATACATAGATAAATACTGTATATATAATATACTTATACTGTATATGTATATATATATATATATATATATATATATATATATTTATATATATATACAGTATATACATATAAATATATATGTGTGTGTGCAAATTCAAAAATGTACATATATAAAAATACACATAAAGATAAATATATAAATATTTAAATATATATATATATAAATATATATATATATATATATATATATATATATATATATATATATATCTAAACATATATAAAATATCCATTACATCTTTGCTACAGCTACTTCCCAAATACTATAAACACCAGCACAATAATAATCATTTCTTCATTACAAGCTTACGAAACATATATCTCCCCAACAACCACCCTCTATATACTCCAATAACTAAAACAAAATAGCTACCACTGCTTTCGGAATAACCACATTCCCGAAAAAGAAGACATTCTCAATATCTTCCAGGTCCTTATCCTTATCTAATACAGGTCTTGAGGACAACAGTAATCCCAACTCGAACTGTCACGTATCCAGGGGCTCTGAATCCAGAGGATTCTTTTGCCTGTATTAAGGTCGTGACTCCTTTGCGTAATTGTAGTTTTGGACTCGAGCACTGTGAGGCTGGAACGTTTGGCAGGGCCGTGCAAGCCGTCATAAGCCAGGCTGACACTAGCACGAATTTGTGGCACGCATTGTCACGACTCGAGTCGTGAACTGGCGTGAAGTGTTCGTAAACCCGTCGTGACGTCGTGGCATATCGGGGCGAGAATTTTGAAATGTTAAAAATTTTGGTCATGACAAAATTTCGTGACCGGGTCGTGAACTATGCACAAACTGTTCGTGAACTAGTCGGGACGATGCGGGAAGTGCGCAAACTAGTCGTGAACTCGTCGTGCCAGTTCGTGTCAATGTGGACAGGTCAGCTGTGATTCTGAGGTAATTTTTTTTTTATCTTCCAGTTCGTGCCACAAAATGTCACGACTTGCCACGACAAATTCGTGGCAGAAAGTCGTGAAAGTGTCAGGGTACCTTTAGGAGAAAAGGTCGCGAGTAGTAAGCGGATTTAAAAGTCTCTGAAATACCCGATTTAACTGCTAGATTGGGAAGCTCATTTCACAATCTCCTCTATATAATATAGAGTAAGTGTCTGGCTCTATATTTATATATATATATATATATATATATATATATATAGAGAGAGAGAGAGAGAGAGAGAGAGAGAGAGAGAGAGAGAGAGAGAGAGAGAGAGAGAGAGAGATACATATATAAAAGATAAAGCAATTAACGAACTGATCGCTTGATTTTTTTTTCTGGCGTTAGAACGTCAATGGTCACTCAAACCGTAATGAGCGAAGACAGCTTTAAATTTCTAAGAAAAAAAAAAGAACAAGAAGGAATGGGGAAACTAAATGACCTTTTTTAGCCCAGCCTCGAATGACAGAATGGAAAATGGAGAAATAAAATTAAGGAAGATGGGAATGGCTGAACCACGAAAAAAAAAAAAGCTAAAGTTAAACTCATTAATTAGAGTGTATAAATAACCAATAAATATTCCCACAAATATTCAACTTTATTCAAACTTGAATGTAATTAAATTGGTAAATCAGTATCCATAAAAATGTATCCCTGAATGCAATAATGATGAAATTATTAGTGAAGACTGAGCAGCCTGTCCCTGATATATCATATTCTTGTAAAATTTATATGAAATCCCAAGCAGACTGGAATGGGATTTTGCATGATCTTTTGTGCTTGAATTGGTCACAATTATATAATAGTGTAGATCCTGTTGTCCCTTTGAATGAGAATCTAGTCAACATAATTGATAGGCGTATCCCTTCTCGTGTGCTAAGGTACCGAATGAAGGACAAACCGTGGTTCAATGATGATTGTAGACGTGCTTATCACCTTTGGAAGGGTAACAGATCAGATTTGACCTGGAACAACTATACTCAGCTTCGAGCTTTTGCTCAGAGAGTTTATGTCTCAACTGAAAAGGAGTACAATTTAATCATAAAAGAAACCCTCTCTGGTACAACTCAGGAACATAAATGGTGGTCTACCCTTAAATCTGCACTCTTTGGTGTAGATGCAACAGTTCCTCCTTTACTTAAACCAGATGGCTCAGTCACGCACTGTCCAAAGGAAAAGGCAACCCTTTTGACTGATGTTTTTGACAGTAAACAGAGTAATGAAAAACTTGAACTTCCTCATTCCTGTTTTCCTGAGGCTAAACTAACTAGTTTAGCTTTTCGATCTCGTGAGATTAAAGCTCTGTTGATGGACCTTGATGCTTATGGAGGTGTAGACCCTAATGGTATTTTTCCTTTGTTTTTTATAAAGACAGCAGATTTCTTAGCTCCAAAGTTATCTGTTATTTTACGCAAGTTAGCAAGAAGAGGAGCTTTTAGCACTTGTTGGAGAATTGGTAATGTTACTCCTCTATGTAAATATGTTTGTGGTAGCTCAAGTCCCACTGATTACCGCCCAATTTCCATAACTCCCATATTATCTAAAGTTTTTGAACGTCTTCTGGCAAAACGTCTTAATAGGTTTGCTGAAGGTAATCATCTATTCCCTAGTTTGCAATTTGGTTTTCGGAAAGGCCTTGGAGCATGTGATGCCCTTCTTACAATCTCCAATGCAGTACAGAAATCCCTTGATTGTGGTCGGGAAGTTCGTATGATTGGCCTTGATTTTAGTGCTGCCTTTGACCGTGTTAATCATGAGGCCCTTGTTTTCAAACTGAAACAGTTGGGAGTGGGTGGGTCGTTTCTTAGCATTATTACTGATTTTTTAAGTAGTAGATCTCAAAGAGTTGTTGTTGATGGGCACCATAGTGAGTATAGGAATGTGATATCCGGTGTTCCACAGGGTAGTGTTCTTGGCCCATTACTTTTCATACTATATACACATGACATGTGGTTTGGCCTAGAAAATAAGCTTGTTGCATATGCAGATGATGCTACTCTCTTTGCATCAATTCCATCCCCTGAATGTAGATCTGGGGTTGGTGAATCCCTTAATAGAGATTTAGCTAAAATTAGTGCATGGTGCAAATTATGGGGTATGAAGTTGAATCCTAACAAAACTCAAAGTATGATTGTAAGTAGGTCAAGGACGGTGGCTCCTCAACATCCGGATCTCAGTATTGATAATGTTTCTTTAAATTTGTATGACTCTTTCAAAATTTTAGGCGTGATTCTTGACAGCAAATTTACTTTTGAGAAACATATAAGGTCTGTGTCTTCTTCAATTGCACAAAAAATTGGCTTATTGAGAAAGTCTTTTAAGATATTCGGTGATCAATCTATTCTGAAGAAGTGTTTTAATTCTTTTATTCTACCTTGTTTTGAGTATTGTTCTCCTGTCTGGTCTTCAGCTGCTGATTCTCATCTTAATTTGTTGGACAGAAACTTACGGTCTATTAAATTTCTTATTCCTGATCTAGATATTAATCTCTGGCACCGTCGATCAATTAGTTCATTATGCATGTTGCATAAGATTTTTCATAACTCTGACCATCCTTTACATTCAGATCTCCCTGGACAATTCTATCCTGTTCGTAATACTAGGCAGGCAGTTAATTCTAATACCCAGGCCTTCTCCATCATAAGACTCAATACTACGCAGTACTCTAGAAGTTTTATTCCAGCTGTTACCAAGTTGTGGAATGATCTTCCTAATCGGGTTGTTGAATCAGTAGAACTTCAAAAGTTCAAAGTTGGAGCAAATGCTTTTTTGTTGACCAGGCGGACATGAGTCTTTTTATAGTTTATATATAACATATTTGTTGTTGACGTTGTTAATAGTTTATATATGATATATCTCTTTTGACATTACTTTTTTTAAAATGATTTATTGTTAATTTGTTCTCTTCAGTTATTTATTTCCTTATTTCCTTTCCTCACTGGGCTATTTTTCCCTATTGGAGCCCCTGGGCTTATAGCATCTTGCTTTTCCAATTAGGGTTGTAGCTTGGATAGTAATAATAATAATAATAATAATAATTATGAATATAAGTAAAAACTAGAGGAGCACACAGTAGAGCGCAGACCTCCTCCACGGCAGCTTATTTCCCGACTGTTTGCTCGACCTTGACCTTGACCTTTGACCTTAACATGTATTTATTGGAGTGGATTTTCATAAACTCAAATATGAACCAAGTTGAAGTCTCTGTGACAACGATGTCCTAACTTATGGCTGATTACGTCAATTGGACATTTTGCTTGACCTTTGACCTCGACCTTCCAAGATTTAACCATTTCCAGCTTTTTACATAAGTTAATTCCTGCAAGTTTTATTACTCTACGATTAATATTGTGACCAAGAAGCTGCACACTAACAAACACACAAACAAATAACACACAAGCAGGGGGGTAAAAGATAACCCCCTTCAAACTACATTGGAGGAGGTAGAAATAATAGATGTTGATGTACCATTTCAAAACAATACTGCAAAAAGTAAGGAACTCTTACGAAGAAAACTCCTGATAAAAGGAAATGATAAGTTCATTTCATATTATGTAACCCAAGTGGAAGAAAATCTTACATTTGTCAAAACTATAAATTACTGCAAAAAAAAAACAATAGAATTAAAACTGCACAAACTGTAAACAAGATATAAGTGCAATATTTGTTCAAGATAAAGTTAAAAATCTCCGAATCAATTAAACATATGGTAAGAAATTGGTCAAGTCTCTCTCTCTCTCTCTCTCTCTCTCTCTCTCTCTCTCTCTCTCTCTCTCTCTCTCCACAATGCCTATTCTCTCAAGAGGTTTGCTGCAATTTCGATACTTTTCTAGTTCAGTAGAAACCAGAAATAAATATATATATATATATATATATATATATATATATACATATATATATATATTTATATATATATATATATAGAGAGAGAGAGAGAGAGAGAGAGAGAGAGAGAGAGAGAGAGAGAGAGAGAGTGAGAGAGAGAGAGAGAGAGAGAGAGAGAGAGAAACCTAACACCACCAAGCACCCCGGCCTCTCAATTGCCAAACACCAACAATAACAAAAACACATAAACCCATCTCCTTATTAGCACAGGACCTGATTCTCTCAAGAGTTCAATTCTTAAATATCCCACTTGCTACACGAAGGTCTTCCAATCAGGAATGCGGGCCAGTGGCGTCCGCCCTGACTTGGTCTAATCAAATATGAAGTCTTGAGTAAATGCCATCCGATACGGAGTTCCCAGATGTCACGTTTTTTACAGATGACGAATGGACGCTAAAATATTCATTAATCTTTTTGATTTCTTGAACTTTTCCTGATTGGATTTAGGAATTTGATTGTTTGCTGTTGTTATACATGAAACATATTCTATAGAGAAATATCCAATGATTATTAAACCAAGAATATATCTCGATGATTAGGTTAAACCAGATATTCAATCATTTTTTTTTTCATTAAGATTCATAATTTATATTTATACATTTTGTCACCAAACAGAAAGATATGTATATATATATATATATATATATATATATATATATATATATATATATATATATATATATATACATATATATATAACCAATATCTTGATTCTCTCTACCTCAGGATCAGAGACCCAAGGGGGCATCAGCTTAATGGTAATAGCTTCTGGTTGGCCACTCCATAAACAAATATATATAATTTTTTTTTTTCTCTCTCTCTCTCTCTCTCTCTCTCTCTCTCTCTCTCTCTCTCTCTCTCTCTAGATTTACTCGAGCCATCTGTGGGTTACCATGCTGTGATAATTACGTCGTTCTGGCCGAGCTAAAAGTTGGTTCATTACGCATTAACTAGATTCACTGCATACTTTCCTCATTATCCCAAACCTGGGGAAAATAAGTTTCAAGAGGCTTTTTTTTCCCCTTCCACAATTTTCCCGCGGGGAAAAAATATATATCAATCAGAAGGTCGGCTACTATTCCTCCAGCACCTTCTCCCCCTCCTCCTCCTCCTCCTCCAGCAAGGAGAAAATAAAAATCTAAGTGGCTTGTTCATTCTACGATGCGGCTTCCCAGGGCGTGGGAGATTACACTGTAAGTAAAATTTCCTTTGATGCTGCGTTGGCAAAATTGGCTTCACTTAAACTGAGACTTAATAAAAAGGGAACTTTAGGAAATAAGTGTCGGAACCATAAACATTGCTTGTGGTGGCCGATGCGGTAACGTTCCAGACTGGTGAACGCCAGACTCGGGTTCGAGTCCTGGTGGCCGATGTGGTAACGTTCCAGACTGGTGAACGCCAGACTCGGGTTCGAGTCCTGGTGGCCGATGTGGGAACGTTCCAGACTGGTGAACGCCAGACTGGGGTTCGAGTCCTGGTGGCCGATGTGGTAACGTTCCAGACTGGTGAACGCCAGACTGGGGTTCGAGTCCTGGTGGCCGATGTGGTAACGTTCCAGACTGGTGAACGCCAGACTGGGGTTCGAGTCCTGGTGGCCGATGTGGTAACGTTCCAGACTGGTGAACGCCAGACTCGGGTTCGAGTCCTGGTGGCCGATGTGGGAACGTTCCAGACTGGTGAACGCCAGACTGGGGTTCGAGTCCTGGTGGCCGATGTGGTAACGTTCCAGACTGGTGAACGCCAGACTCGGGTTCGAGTCCTGGTGGCCGATGTGGGAACGTTCCAGACTGGTGAACGCCAGACTGGGGTTCGAGTCCTGGTGGCCGATGTGGTAACGTTCCAGACTGGTGAACGCCAGACTCGGGTTCGAGTCCTGGTGGCCGATGTGGGAACGTTCCAGACTGGTGAACGCCAGACTGGGGTTCGAGTCCTGGTGGCCGATGTGGTAACGTTCCAGACTGGTGAACGCCAGACTGGGGTTCGAGTCCTGGTGGCCGATGTGGTAACGTTCCAGACTGGTGAACGCCAGACTCGGGTTCGAGTCCTGGTGGCCGATGTGGGAACGTTCCAGACTGGTGAACGCCAGACTGGGGTTCGAGTCCTGGTGGCCGATGTGGTAACGTTCCAGACTGGTGAACGCCAGACTGGGGTTCGAGTCCTGGTGGCCGATGTGGTAACGTTCCAGACTGGTGAACGCCAGACTGGGGTTCGAGTCCCGCTTAAACTCGTTAATTCCTTTGGTCACTGCAATCTCACCATCCTTTGAGCTAAGGATGGGGGTTCGGGTGTGCCTATAGGTTTATCTGCTGAGTCATCAGCAGCCATTGACTGCCCCTCCTAAGGCCTAGATTGGCTGGAGAGGGGGTTTGTATATATGGTCAGTCTCTAGAGCATTGTCCTGCTTGATAGGGCAATGTCACTGTCCCATGCCTCTGCTTTTTATGGGCGGCCTTTAAACTTTTAAAGTTGACCAAAATTGGGAAATATAAAAAGAAAAATATATATAAAATTAGGGAGTGTGACAAGATGAAATTAATACTTTTAGGAGTGTGACAAGATGAAATTAATACTTTTAGGAGTGTGACAAAATGAAATTAATACTTTTAAGAGTGTGACAAGATGAAATTAATACTTTTAGAGTGTGACAAGATGAAATTAATACTTTTAGAGTGTGACAAGATGAAATTAATACATTAAGGAGTGTGACAAGATGAAATTAATACTTTTAGGAGTGTGACAAGATGAAATTAATACTTTTAAGAGTGTGACAAGATGAAATTAATACTCTTAAGAGTGTGACAAGATGAAATTAATACTTTTAGAGTGTGACAAGATGAAATTAATACATTAAGGAGTGTGACAAGATGAAATTAATACTTTTAGGAGTGTGACAAGATAAAATTAATACATTTAAACATACCCTTCGTCAAAATTGCTTCGAATCTCAACCAACATGAAAAGACATAATTATCTTTAGCAAAAACTCTTAAGAAATAAAAACCAACATTAACTTGAACACCACCAGTCGACAAGACTCGAATGCAAATGACACACCAGCGACGCCACAAACAAACACAAACAAATATACGCACTCAAGCGCATCTTCAAGGCAACCCAGTCAATTTCCTTAAACAAACACACGCAAGGTTAAACACAAAACAGAATCCCGAACACAAGACTAGATTACACTGCCTTCTCCGGTCCTAATTGACAAACAGGATACCATCTTGGCTCTAGGGACGCACGCACACACACACATACAAGAATAAATGTACACACAAACACACACACACACACACATACAGAAACAGACAAACGTGCAATGCCATAGGGTTGTGGTGGCCGATGCGGTAACGTCCCTGACTGTTGAACGCCAGACTGGGGTTCGAATCCCGCTCGAACTCGTTAGTTCCTTTGGTCGCTGCAATTTCACTATCCTTGTGAGCTAAGGGTGGGGGGTTTGGGGGAGCCTATAGGTGTATCTGCTGAGTCATCAGCAGCCATTGCCTGGCCCTCCTTGGTCCTAGCTTGGGTGGAGAGGGGGCTTGAGCAATGATCATTCATATATATATATATATATATATATATATATATATATATATACATATATGGTAAGTCTCTAGGGCATTGTCCTGCTTTATAGGGCAATGTCACTGTACCCAGCCAATGCCATTCATGAGCGGACTTTAAAAGCCTTTAAACATCATTCTCCGAAATGCCATGTTTACATAGATGACGTCATATATAAAATAGCATATAACACCACACACCACATACCGCATAACACATCACATATAACATAACGCACACCACGTAACATATACCATATAGCACATAACATATCAGATACCAAATAGCATATAACTAATCACATATAACACATAAAATACCACATGCCAAATAGCAAATACTACATAAATCATACATAACGCATAACACCGCATAATAATAATAATAATAATAATAATAATAATAATAATAATAATAATAATAATCATAATAATCAGGTCAGCAGAGTAATAATAAACGTTCTAATAATAATAATAATAATAATAATAATAATAATAATAATAATAATAAGGTCAGCAGAGTAATAAAAAACGTTCTAATAATAATAATAATAATAATAATAATAATAATAATAATAATAATCAGGTCAGCAGATTAATAATAAACGTTCTAATAATAATAATAATAATAATAATAATAATAATAATAATAATAATAATAATCAGGTCAGCAGATTAATAATAATAATAATAATAATAATAATAATAATAATAATAATAATAATAATGTCAGCAGAGTAATAATAATAATAATAATAATAATAATAATAATAATAATAATAATAATCAGGCCAGCAGAGTAATAATAAACGTTCTAATAAGGATAATTATGATAATAATAATATTAACAATAATAAAAATAGTAGTAATAATAATAATAATAATAATAATAATAATAATAATAATAATCAGGTCAGCAGAGTAATAATAAACGATCTAACAATAAAAATAATAATAAAAATAATAATAATAATAATAATAATAATAATAATAATAATAATAATAATAATAATAATAATAATAATTAACGAAAAGAATTTAAAAACTACCCCAACACGGAACTCGTCAACTTCGGATGGGAATACAGTCATCAAACCCGGTCACCGGCAAAGAGGTCAGACGGTTCCACGCCCAGGAGACTTAGCCAAACAAGAGCAGCTGATCTTTAGATCAGCGATGCTATCTTACAAGTCATCTCTTATTATTACATGGGACAAATGGGTTGTAAATAGTTCTTAGTTAATGTTGATCTTGTTATTAGTGTCATTATTGGTATTTATTCGTCGCTTATTTTACTCTAGCTCAAATCGATGTTTTATGGCAACGAAGTTGGAAGGATGTTATGTTTTATCACTTGTTTGTGTTTGATTGTATATGTGTTTGTTTGTGAACAGCTCTAGTTCAAATCGAAGGACGTTATGTTTTATCACTTGCTTGTGTTTGATTGTATGTATTTGTTTGTATGTGCGTGTTTATTTGTGAACAGCTCTAGTTCAAACTGATGTTTCGTGGCTTCATTATTACCTCTGTCAACGAAGTTGGAAGGATGTTATGTTTTAACGCTTGTTTGTGTTTGATTGTATGGGTGTTTGTTTGTGTATGCGTGTTTGTTTGTGAACAGTTCTAGTTCAAATCGATGTTTTAGGGCATCATCATTACCTCCGCCAACGAAGTTGGAAGGAGGTTATGTTTTACACCTTGTTTGTGTGTTTGTTTGTTTGTGTGTGTTTGTTTGTGAACAGCTTCCTGGACACAATTTTAATCGTAGAGTAATGAAACTTGCAGGGATTAACCGTTATGTAAAACAGCAGGAAATTGCTAAATTTTGGAAGGTCAAGGTCAAAGGTCAGGGTCACGGTCAAGCAAAATGTCAAATTCACGTAATCAGCCATAAGTTCGGACATCATTATCACAGACTTCAAACTTGGTTCAACATAGAGTGCATGAAAATCAATGCCAATTAATATATGTTAAGGTTAAAGGTTAAGGTCAAGGTCGAGCAAAAGGTCGAAAAATAAGCTGTCGCAGCGGAGGTATGCGCTCTATTGGGTGCCCCTTTAGTTATTATTGTTATTACATTATTACCGTTATTGGTCCTAAAAAGCAAGTAAGTCAGTCCTAATCTATTCGATTTCATTATAGCAATTAATTTTTTGTTTTTGAAATCCATTATTATTCCAAAAACCTACATGGGAGAAACTATCACATTCCATTCCTTTATAGCCTCAAGCTGAAAAATCTTTGATATTTACAATAATTATAACAATTTTCATAAACAAGAACTCAAGCATGAATGCAAAAAGGAGTGACATGAAATGAGCATAGCTTTCCGGTCTCTAAACAAGCCTATGGAAATCAGGTTACCAGCATTATATCTTATTCCTTGAGCCCACCTTTGAGACCTCCCGACTTAAGTAAACAAGTTGTAGGTCGGTAATCATTTGGGATTGGCACTGGGGAGTCCTAGTGCCAGGGATAATCTCAAAAGAAAGACAATAGGATAGGGTAGAATGAGGGAGGGAGGAAGGGGCTATGGCAGTGGGGAGCCCTAGTGCCACGGATAATCTCAAAAGAAAGACAATAGGATAGGGTAGAATGAGGAAGGGTGGAAGGGGCTATGGCAGTGGGGAGTCCTAGTGCCAGGGATAATCTCAAAAGAAAGACAATAGGATAGGGTAGGATAGGGGGTGGTATGGCTGTTGGGAGTCCTAGTACCAAGGATAATCTCAAAAGAAAGACAATAGGATAGGGTAGGATGAGGGAGGGAGGAAGGGGCTATGGCAGTGGGGAGTCCTAGTACCAGGGATAATCTCAAAAGAAAGACAATAGGATAGGGTAGGATGAGAGAGGGAGGAAGGGGCTATGGCAGTGGGGAGTCCTAGTGCCAGGGATAATCTCAAAAGAAAAACAATAGGATAGGGTAGGATGAGGGAGGGAGGAAGGGGCTATGGCAGTGGGGAGTCCTAGTACCAGGGATAATCTCAAAAGAAAGACAATAGGATAGGGTAGGATGAGGGAGGGAGGAAGGGGCTATGGCAGTGGGGAGTCCTAGTGCCAGGGATAATCTCAAAAGAAAAACAATAGGATAGGGTAGGATGAGGGAGGGAGGAAGGGGCTATGGCAGTGGGGAGTCCTAGTACCAGGGATAATCTCAAAAGAAAGACAATAGGATAGGGTAGGATGAGGGAGGGAGGAAGGGGCTATGGCAGTGGGGAGTCCTAGTGCCAGGGATAATCTCAAAAGAAAAACAATAGGATAGGGTAGGATGAGGGAGGGAGGAAGGGGCTATGGCAGTGGGGAGTCCTAGTACCAGGGATAATCTCAAAAGAAAGACAATAGGATAGGGTAGGATGAGGGAGGGAGGAAGGGGCTATGGCAGTGGGGAGTCCTAGTGCCAAGGATAATCTCAAAAGAAAAACAATAGGATAGGGTAAGATAGGGAGTGGTATGGCACTGGGGAGTCCTAGTGCCAAGGATAATCTCAAAAGAAAGACAATAGGATAGGGTAGGATGAGGGAGGAAGGAAGGGGCTATGGCACTGGGGAGTCCTAGTGCCAGGGATAATCTCAAAAAAAAGACAATAGGATAGGGTAAGATGAGGGAGGGAGGAAGGGGCAATGGCAGTGGGGAGTCCTAGTGCCAGGGATAATCTCAAAAGAAAAACAATAGGATGAGGTATGATAGGGGGTGGTATGGCATTGGGGAGTCCTAGTGCCAGGGATAATCTTAAAAGAAAAACAATAGGATAGGGTAAGATAGGGAGTGGTATGGCACTGGGGAGTCCTAGTGCCAAGGATAATCTTAAAAGCAAAACAATAGGATAGGGTAGGATGGGGGTGGTATGGCTATGCGGAGTCCTAATACCAAGGACAATCTCAAAAGAAAAACAGCAGGATAGGGTAGGATAGGGGGTGGTAGGGCAGGGGGGAGTCCTAGTGCCAGGGATAATCTTAAAAGAAAAACAATAGGATAGGGTAGGATAGGGGGTGGTATGGCAGTGGGGAGTCCTAGTGCCAAGGATAATCTTAAACTAAAAACAATAGGATAGGGTAGGATAGGGGGTGGTATGGCTGTTGGGAGTCCTAGTACCAAGGATAATCTCAAAAGAAAAACAATAGGATAGGGGGTGGTAAGGCAGTGGGGAGTCCTAGTGCCAGGGATAATCTTCAAAGAAAAACAATAGGATACTGTAGGATAGGGGGTGGTATGGCACTGGGGAGTCCTAGTGCCAGGGATAATCTTAAAAGACAAAAGTGGAAAGGGTCGGTGAAGAAAAAAAAAATTAAGACGAGGAGGAAGAATGGAATTAAGAATAAGGTGAAAGGGGGAAAGAAGGGAATAAGAAAATCAGAGAATAAACGAATAAAACCGTGAACCCAGAGCAAAAAGGGGTTTTGGGGAGGAAGACCCTTAGCAACAGTGTATAAAATATAAATTGCACACGCAAGGGGAACGTCGTGAAGCATTGGGGCCCAATATAAATAATAAAGAAAACAAAAGAAACGGTGAGAATTAGGAAGAACTAGAGAATAAAAGTAAGCGAAGGAGGAATATAGATAAGATGAAGAATAACTGTTGGAGAGAATAAATAGACTTTTATAAGGATATATATATGTATATATATATATATATATATATATATATATATAACTATTTATATGTATGTATGTATGTATATATATATATATATATATATATATATATATATATATATATATATATATATATATATACAGTATATATATATATATATATATATATATATATATATATACAGTATATATATATATATATATATATATATATATATATATATATATATACTGTATATATATATATATATATATATATATATATATATATATATATATATATATATATATATATATATATAAAATCGCAAATGGAATCGTGACAAAATATATTGAATTAAAACATTGCAGTTAAGAGGGGAAGAGATATTGCTGGCGATTAAAAGATATAATTCAATAAAACTATATATAAAGGGGAGGGAAATGAAAATAAAAAAAAAAAAAAAAAAAAACACTATCAACAATATAAAACAATCAAATGAACAAAAATAACAGCAAAAGAAAATATGGTTAAAAATTATGTCGACAATCAAAACAATAAATTAATTCAAATTCAACAAGATAAAAACCAGAGTAAATAAAATTATAATCAAATCATGTAAACGATAAAACTAAAACAATAAATTCTTGAAGGGTTGATGTTTAATTCATACATTCATTTACCTTGCTTCTCAAACCTTTTAAAGGAAGATCGGAGGAATTGCTGAAAGGTATATAATTATGAAAATCATATTGACGGAGTTATCTGTACTAAAAAAAAAAAAAAAAAAAAAAAAAAAAAAAAAAAAAAACCGCATCGTGTAGAAAATATGGAAATACACGCCATGATGATGATAATAAATTAATAATACCGGAAATTATTATTATTATTATTATTATTATTATTATTATTATTATTATTAACAATAAAATTATAACATAAGTAACAACAATAACATTAATTATAACAATAACAATAATAATACCGGTAATTATATCTATTACTATTATTATCATTATTATTATTATTATTATTATTACAACATAAGGAGCAACAACAAAAACAACTAAAATAATAACAATAACTTTAATAATAAAATTGAAATTAAAAACCATCAACAACTATGATGCTAAAAAAAATATATATAACTAAAACAATGACAACTGTTACACACATCACAAACAACAACAGCAACAACAACAACAAAAATGAAAATGATCACCATGTACAGGCCACAGCTAATTACTAGATGTATCGTTTGATGATTCGTCCAATATCTACCTATCAATTCCATGACACGGGCGCTCACCGCAGTTCTACCTAATAATTCAATATATGATACTCGCTCACACACAATTAAATTCAATGATATTCTCTCACAACTAGTTTCATTTATCCATTGATATATAGGTACGTGCGTTCATGTTTTTAAAATATTAATGGCTGTACTGCCAATACTTCGTGTATAGTTGTGGACGCACTGTAGGTATATAATCTAGATGCTGTCTGTATGTAATTAATTTTTTTTTTTAGTTTTATTATGACTTATGATAACTATAAAACCATTAGCTAAGCAATAATTATTATAATAATAATGTGGATTATATGGATTAAAAAGCTAATTGTGTTGTCTTGTTTTGTGGTTTGTGTTAATGTTAACAATGTTTTATAATATCTGTATTGCTTATAATAATAATAATAATAATAATAATAATAATAATAATAATAATAATAATAATATTAATAATAATAATAATAATTGTTTGGATTACATTGATTAAAAGGGTAATTGTGTAGTCTTTTTCTTTGTGTATTGCGTTTATATCAATAATAATTTATGATATTATTATAGCTTGTGATGATGATAATAATAATAATAATAATAATAAAAAAAAAAAAACATGAATAACAACAAAAACAGCAATAATTTATCATTTTATTATAGCTTGTGATAATAATAATAATAATAAAAACAACAAGAACAACAACAGCAATAATAATAATAATGATAATAAAAGTCAGAATTGCATTGTTTACAAGGTTATTTGCATAGCCTCTTATTTTGTGTTTTAGGTATATATCAACAATCTTTTAATTACTTCTAAACATCCCCTGTAACTCATACTAGCCACCACGATCGACAAGAACATAAACAAACATAATAAACAAACATAAACAAACGCAGAAAATAATCGCAAATAAACAAATCAAATAACCCAAAAAAGCAACTTCATCAGAAAAGCCTTAAAATCATACATATATCTTACCTCATTACCATAATTATCCTGAAGTAAACCAGCCCTTCCTGTACCGGGAACAGCGCTCCTACCACCCTTTCGTTCCCCCGTACCCAGTATCTACCCGGTACCTCCCTCACCTCCTCCCCTGCAGGAGCTACCCAGTACCTCACTCAACCCCTTCCCTGCAGGAGCTACCCGGTACCTCCCTCACCCCCTCCCCTCCAGGAGCTACCCAGTACCTCCCTCAACCCCTCCCCTCCAGGAACTAACCAGTACCTCCCTCACCTCCTCCCCTGCAGGAGCTACCCAGTACCTCCCTCACCTCCTCCCCTGCAGGAGCTACCCAGTACCTCCCTCACCCCCTTCCCTGCAGGAGCTATCCGGTACCTCCCTCACCCCCTTCCCTGCAGGAGCTACCCAGTACCTCCCTCATCCCCTTCCCTGCAGGAGCTACCCAGTACCTCCCTCACCCCCTTCCTTGCAGGAGATACCCAGTACCTCCCTCACCCCCTTCCCTGCACCTCCCTCACCCCCTTCCCTGCAGGAGATACCCAGTACCTCCCTCACCCACTCCCCTCCAGGAGCTACCCGGTACCTCCCTCACCCCCTTCCCTGCAGGAGCTACCCGGTACCTCCCTCACCCCCTTCCCTGCAGGAGCTACCCGGTACCTCCCTCACCCCCTTCCCTGCAGGAGCTACCCGGTACCTCCCTCACCCCCTTCCCTGCAGGAGCTACCCGGTACCTCCCTCACCCCCTTCCCTGCAGGAGCTACCCGGTACCTCCCTCACCCCCTCCCCTCCAGGAGCTACCCGGTACCTCCCTCACCCCCTTCCCTGCAGGAGCTACCCAGTACCTCCCTCACCCCCTTCCCTGCTGGAGCTACCCAGTACCTCCCTCACCCCCTTCCCTGCAGGAGCTACCCAGTACCTCCCTCACCCCCTTCCCTGCAGGAGCTACCCAGTACCTCCCTCACCCCCTTCCCTGCAGGAGCTACCCAGTACCTCCCTCACCCCCTTCCCTGCAGGAGCTACCCGGTACCTCCCTCACCCCCTTCCCTGCAGGAGCTACCCAGTACCTCCCTCATCCCCTTCCCTGCAGGAGCTACCCGGTACCTCCCTCACCCCCTTCCCTGCAGGAGCTACCCAGTACCTCCATCACCCCCTTCCCTGCAGGAGATACCCAGTACCTCCCTCACCCCCTTCCCTCCAGGAGCTAGCCGGTACCTCACTCACCCCCTCCCCTCCAGGAGCTACCCAGTACCTCCCTCACCCCCTTCCCTGCAGGAGCTACCCAGTACCTCCCTCACCCCCTTCCCTGCAGGAGCTACCCAGTACCTCCCTCACCCCTCCTCCCCTCCAGAAGCTAA
>NC_090727.1:133161117-133171117 GCF_036898095.1 Palaemon carinicauda | reverse complement strand
GAAAATATTGATATCGAAAATTTATTAGTTTTACTTAAATATTTTTCTTTTCGATACGGCTTTCAAAAGTATAAACGTGTAAAACTGTAAACTTGGGTTATAAGGCAGAAAACGTCTACATATTAAATCATATGAGTTATATGGACTTATATGACTTAGGACTATAAAACCCGCCTCTAGGGCCTGTTAGACCATTCAGTAACCTATAGTCCATTTCTTTTATCGAGGCAGATTTGCACCGACTCGCAGCGGTGCCCTTTTAGCTCGGAAAAGTTTCCTGATCGCTGATTGGTTAGAATTATCTCGTCCAACCAATCAGCGATCAAGAAACTTTTCCGACCTAAAAGGGCACTGCTGCGAGTCGGTGCAAATCTGCATCGCTAAAAGAAATTGACTATAGTGCAACTGGAGGAAAACCTTGCAGTAATATTTCAAATAGGTTGGACAGCAAGATGGAAGGAAGGAAGCCGGAACGGGGGTACGGTAGAGGGTTAATAAGTAGGTGCAACTAGGGGCTGAAAGAAAGCTGAAAAACCTCTTTGAGTTATAAGGGTTGTCTTGGCCTGTTGGTAACGATCTTGCCTGGAGATCGTCAGACTGGGGTTCGAGTCCTGCTCAAACTCGTTAGTTTCTTTAGTAGCTGCAACCTCGCTATCATTGTGAGCTGAGATGATTATCAGACTAGGGTTCGAGTCCCGCTCAAACTTCGTTGGGTCCTTTGGGGAGCATATAGGTCTACCTACTGAGTCATCAGCAGCCATAACCTGGCCCTCCCTGGTCATAAGCTGTGTGGAGAGGTGGCTTGGGCGTGTTCGAGTCCTGCTCAAATTTCATTAGTTCCTTTGGTCGCTGCAACCTCACCAACCTCGTGAGCTAAGAGAGTTTGGGGGAGCCTATAGGTCTACCTGCTGAGTCATCAGCAGCCATAACCTGGCCCTCCCTGGTCATATGCTGTGTGGAGGTGGCTTGGGCGCTGATCATATGTACAGCATATATGGTCAGTCTCTAGGGCACTGTCCTGCTTGCTAGGAGAACGTCCCTGTCCGTTGCTTCTGCCATTCATAAGTGACCTTTAAACCTTAAGCAATTAACAATAAAGACTCCAAAACTTCAAATTCATAATCATTCCCCTAAAATTGAATCCCTATAATGTCGAGGTATATATGACCACACTAGGCTTTAGTATGTATATAAGAATGAATACGTGCATTAATTATGTATGTGTATTCTGATACTGTCTTCCCGCCCCCTCACGACCTGGACTACTATCTATAGCTTCAGATTTCGATGGTTGACCCACCCAGCATCATTTCCAGACCGGGTTCAATTATTCACGTCTCTAACAAGCTTGACATTATGAACATGCTCTGGGTGCCTTTATGTCTGTCTGTGTGCAGACATGTATAACAATACTAAATATTTTTTTTCTTTCAAACACACATCACTACATATATATACATTATCATATATCGTCACCCTAATAAATTAACTGCCTAAGTCATTTTCTCCACTTGTTGGGAAATTAAAAAACCTTCTCAATTCCTAATTCTTTATATCATTGTGTTGAGCTTCAATTAACAAATTCTAATTCACAAATTCTTCTGTTAAGAATTCGTGAATTGGAGCTCAAGACAATGATATAAAGAATTAGAAAATGAGGTTTTTTTTTTTTTTATTTCCCAACGAGTGGAGAAAATGACTTAGGCAGTTAGTTTATGAGGGGTGACGATATTACCTTCAATGTCCATATAAGTATATATAATGCATTTATAAAATATACATACACAATCTATGTGTATATACACCTTAATCTAGTAAATGTTTCTGTGTATTGCCATGATCAGCAAAGCTGTACTGGTCATGGTTCATTTGCTGTGAGCGATCAGACAAAAATCTCCCACCATCACTAATCAGCAGAATTTATAATAATTAATTTTCTGGCTTGGAACGCAGTCTATAAACTTCATGACATTATAAAAACCGCGAATATTAACTTTGTACATGAATATACTTACGTAATATGGGAATAAATTTCCCCCATAATATACCATGAAGCTAATTTTTTGGCTTACGCTTATGTACGTATTTCTTACATGTTGTACTATTTTGTTTAATTAGGGATTCTAAAAATGCCTTGTTTTTATAGAAACCACCGCAGGCTATCTAAGGATAATTAGTATTTGCATTAATGGCGGAGCCGGGAAAATCAACAAAAAAAAAAAAAAAAAAATAGTCTAAAACACTCATTTTTTTTTTTTTTTTTTTAAGATTCAACCATTATGAGGTAAATACTTATCTGCTATACAAACAAATCCAAGCTTAGGCTATATATGTATATATATATATATATGTATATATATATATATATATTTATATTCCTATATATATATTTATATATATATATATATATATATTTATATATATGTACAAATACATATATACATCTAACACCAAATGCTGCCGTTTCTAGTCCACTGCTAATATATATATATATATATATATATACATATATATATATATGTATATATATATATATATATATATGTGTGTGTGTATATATATATATATATACATACATATATATATATATATATATATACATATATATATATATATACATATATATATATATACATATATATATATATATATCGGATAAGTTGCTTATCCAAAGTTTTGATAAAATACAGTAAGGAAAGCATTAAGTGCCAATAACCATAACTCGGGTCAATGGACAACCAACGATATAAACAAACTTAAAAACTCACATAATTAGATCTAAATCATTTGAGAATATCATTGCGTTACCCTATTGGAAACGTATCTGCCTACTAATCGGTTGGACGGGGCTTCGAGACCCGCTCTAGCTCGATAGTTTCTAGCATTGTCTAAAATCTCACCATTTTTTTGTGAGCTAGGGATGGGGGACTTGGAGTAACCTATAAGTCTACCAGGCAAGTCATTAGCAGCCATTACCCGGCCCTCCCTGGTCCTACTTGATGGATCATTTCTGTATTTAGTCAATCTTTAGGATTTTGTCCTGTCCATGGCCTCTGCCAATCATTAGCGACCTTATAACCTTTAAGGACACCATAATGATCTTCCTAATCGGGTAGTTGAATCAGTAGAACTTCAAAAGTTCAAAGTTGGAGCAAATGCTTTTTTGTTGACAAGGCGGACATGAGTCTTTTTATAGTTTATATATGACATATTTGTTTTGACGTTGTTAATAGTTTATAGATGACATATCTGTTTTGACGTGGTTACTTTTTTTAGAATGATTTATTGTTAATTTGTTCTCTTCATTTATTTATTTCCTTATTTCCTTTCCTCACTGGGCTATTTTTCCCTACTGGAGCCCCTGGGCTTATAGCATCTTGCTTTTCCAACTAGGGATGTAGCTTGGATAATAATAATAATAATAATAATAATAATAATAATAATAATAATAATAATAATAATGATAAGGATAAGCAAGGAATACTCTAGATTCTAAAACAGCCGACTAAAAGGTTTAGGTACATCTTCCCCAATTTCTGGACGAGGCGACAGTGGCTTGTACCAAATTAGCCGACAGGCCTAATGATAAAATATTTCCTTTTAAGGACCTAAAAAGATTTAAGGAGAAAGTTTACACTCTCACATATCAATTATGTGCAAAAAGGGTACAAACACAAATTAATACTGAGCTGGGTTCGCATAGAAAGTACAGAAATGATACATGTATAAAGTACATGGAGAAAGCTGGCAAACAAACAATGAAAGGAAATCGAAAACAAATCGAAAATTATGAAAAGAGACAACACAGATACATGTATAAAGTACTTGGAGAAAGCTGGCAAACAAACTATGAAAGGAAATCGAAAACAAATCGAAAATTATGAAAAGAGACAATACAGATAATAAACATACGAAAAAATCCCCCCAAAACAAGAGATGTATAAATCCCAAAGAAGGAAATATATGCAAAGCTATGAAACAAAGAAGAGTAAAAAATAAAACAATAATTCAAACCTCAGAAACAGAAAGGGGAAGAGAAACTGATTAGCCACGCATTTCAACGTGTGGAGAATAAGGAAAGGAACGAGAAGAAGGAGAGGTAGGGGTAAGAAAGAATAAAGAAGGAATAGTAAAAAAAAAAAAAAAAAGAAGAAGAAGAAGAAGAAGAAGAAGAAGAAGAATGAGTAAACCTGCCAACATCTAGAAAAGACGGAAGGGAACACCATCGTCGTCCAATATCTTGGCTTCTGAGAAACCTTTATATTGAAACTTTCAGAAACTATCGGACTTTGCTCCAACGTGACGCACAGAGTAAATGGACTCGAACTATTAAAAATCAAGTAAAGAGAAGCCCATACTACAACTTGAAAAGTACTCATAGGGTGCAGAACTCCGCCACAGCAGCTTATTTCTCGAGATCCGCTTACCTTTCCAGAATCAATTTAGATCGTAGGCGTATTTGAAGTTAGTGTGACAATCATCCACGAAGTTGGGGTTAAGGTTTTGGTTAATTCGGTCGACTTTTTCTCGACCTTGACCTTTGACCTTTGACCTAGGACTTTCAAAATTGAATCACTTCCACGTCTCAACATAAAAATTAATCGCCGAATGTGTCACTACTCTGGAAGTAAAATTGTGGCCAAGAAGTTGTTCACAAACAAACAAACAAACAAACAAGCAGACAAGCGGACAAAAAGGAATGAAAACATAACCTCCACCCAACTTCGTTGGGGGAGGTAAACATTAACGAAAGAAAACACGGACTCGAACTTAAGATTGCTTCAATACATAGGTGAATTACAGTGGGAGAACTCGAACAATAAGATACTTATTAGGTGGTGCACAGAGTAAATGGACTCGAACTATAAAGACCAAATGATGAAAAAGACAGAATATATCTAAAAATATCGAGGAGAAAACAAGTACTCGAATATGCAGATGTTTCAATACGCAAGTGAATTACAGCAAGAAATCTCGAACCATAGGATATATATTTATAGAAAATTACACTAACGGGAAACTAATGGCTTAAATCTATAAAACGAAACTGTTCATCCTAACTCGAATATCAGGATGCCCTTAAGTGAAGATAATATAAGGGGATTAAGATTACGAACCTTATGTTTATGAAAACAGACTCGAAACTTGAAAAGGACAAGATGATTTAGAAAATTAAATAAAGGACATTGATGACACCGAATAAAAGGACAAAAGGTTAAATTGTTGTAAAACGTTTAAAAACACATTTAAATAATACCAATAATAATAATAATAATGATAATAATAATAATAATAATAATAATAATAATAATAATTATAATAATAATAATAATAATATTGATAATAATAATGTTATTTTAAAACAAACAGCATCAATAATAATAATAATAATAATAATAATAATAATAATAATGATATTGATAATAATAATGTTACTTTAAAACAAAGAGCATCAATAATAATAATAATAATAATAATAATAATAATAATAACAATAATAATAATGGTTATTTTTAAAACAAAGAATACCAATACTGATAAGAAAACTTATGATAATGATATCAATAAAGCAATAATGATAAAATTTTAAATTGAAAGAGCTAAATTCAAAAGAGCTATACTGTAACACTAATGCAAAAACGCCAATCTGCCTAAAACAAAGAAGGATAAATCACCCAATACCATTATTTGCAAAGAGCAAGAAAAAATGGCTAATTAGCATTTTAAAAGGACGGAACAATAACAGTGGAACCACTAAATGAATGAAGACATTAACGGCACGAGAATACTAAAAAAAAAAAAATTAATGCATTAAGCGGGGTTCCGACAACCTCTCTCTCTCTCTCTCTCTCTCTCTCTCTCTCTCTCTCTCTCTCTCTCCAATTAGAATTTCTGAATACAATATGCGTATTTCCCATTAATTCCAAGACAATAGGCGTGAAAGAATGTTCTTCCTAATTTTAGTGTCAGAGAGAGAGAGAGAGAGAGAGAGAGAGAGAGAGACTTGACCAAAGTTAACACTTTTGTCACAGAAAGATTTCCTAGGGCAAAAACACACACACACACACTAGCACAGATTCAGGGTCTAATGCCAGAGAGAGAGAGAGAGAGAGAGAGAGAGAGAGAGAGAAAACAAAAATTCTTACAAGGAAGGTTTCTATATATCCACATATTTATTCAACTAATATCATGCAAGGATATATTTCTTCACTATCACGCTCTTACAAACACACATACATACACAAAGGAGAGAGAGAGAGAGAGAGAGAGAGAGAGAGAGAGAGAGCCTTAACCATAGTTAACACTTTCGTCACAGAAAGATTTCCCAGCGCAAAAACACACATACACACACAAGAACAGAATCAGGGTGTAATGCCAGAGAGAGAGAGAGAGAGAGAGAGAGAGAGAGAGAGACTGACTTAACCATAGTTAACACTTTTGTCACAGAAAGATTTCCTAGGGCAAAAACACAAATACAGACACAAGCACAGATCAGGGTCTAATGCCAGAGAGAGAGAGAGAGAGAGAGAGAGACTTAACCATAACAACATAGCAAACATTCTAGTCACAGAAAGCTTTTCTAACACACACACAAGCACAAAATCAGGGTCTAATGCCAGAGAGAGAGAGAGAGAGAGAGAGAGAGAGAGACTTAACCACAGTAAACACTTTTGTCACAGAAACCTTTCCCAGCACACACACACAACCACAGAATCAGGATCTAATGCCAGAGAGAGAGAGAGAGAGAGAGAGAGAGAGAGAGAGAGAGAGACAGGGTATTACGTCCGTTCCACTCGAAGTCTCTGATTCTAATTACCCAAAGAAGCTCTTTGCAGTAATGGGGGGACATGTACATTGATCTGAATGGATGGGCTGTGTGTGGTGGCAGTAAGTACTCACCACCACACAGAAGAGGGAGCTGAGATGGAAGAGAATGGGAGAGGAATGGGAGAGAAAGTGGAAATAGTTAAAAGAAAATATATAAGAGAAAATGCCAGAATACATGGTACTCACGAGGAAGAAACGGAAAGAGAGAAGAATTGGGGAAGACGAGACGGGGAAAATCATAATATGTGGTATTAACAAAGAAGAAAAAATAGAGATGAATATTTAGGACGAAGGTTGATAACGATAACATATTAAAAAAAAATGTCAAAGTATCAAATATTCACGAGAATGAAAGCTGATGAATTATGGAGTCCATAAAATAGATGTATATTGAATATAAATTTGAAAAATGTGTACATACATGTATATATATATATATATATATATAATTTATACATATTGAAAGCTTAGAAATAGGTATATCAAACACACATAACCTAACACACACACACGCACATATATATATACATATATATATATATATATATATATATATAAATAAATATATATAAATATATATATATATATATATATATCAAAGATAGGGGATATAAAAACGTAAGAGGACCAAAGAGGAAGAGGAGAAAAAAATATAGATGGCGAGGAAAAAAATAAAAAGCTTGTTTTTAACCAAAGTAATAAAGAAGAAAACAAGACCAAAGAATCGTGAAAGACAGGAAAGAAGAAGAAAATAATATTATAGAATAAAAACATAATTATGGAAGGAACTTGTGAATAAAAAAAGATGGAATACATGAAAATAACAATAGATATAAAAAATATAGCAACAAAGTTATAAAAAGGAGGTTTGAAATTACAAAGAAAGAGGAAAAATAGCAAAAGACGAGATAAGATAACAAAAAAAAAAAAAAAAAAAAGATTAATCCAAGACCATAGAAAAAATGAAAATTTTGAAAAAAACGAAGAGTTGGAATATAAACTATTTGATATAAAAATAGTTATACAGAGAAGGGAATAAAGACAAAAGGAATCACTGATATACAATAAAAACGGTTGGACTGAAGAAAAGGGAAAATAAAGATATAAATGTTAGTAAATATAAAACCAAAAGACAAAAAGGATTAGTAAGGGTAAGGTAGGAAGACTAAGAACAATAAAGAGAGAATAAATTGGCGAACCCACAAGAATAAAAAATCTATAAAATGTTCATTAAAATAATAATATAAATGAGAAGAACTAGAAGTAAAATATATATATAAAAAGAAAAATATACGAATTTCTGTTTTTGGGGAACATTATTTTTCCGATTTTCACCGGTGGCCGCTCGCCCCAGATCCCTCTAGCATGCGTTTTGTTGGCACATTTCATAAAAAAAATCGTTAGAAGAATAAAATAAAAAAACTGATAAAGGTTACGATAAACTTTGATTGCTAAATAAACACCCCCCCGGAAATTCTCCGTAAAAATCTACAGTTCTCAACCGTATTTCAGTAAAATACAGGCAACCGTGATCATATCTTACTTATGTTCTACGGGTTGGTGACCGTTATATCGCTCCTCTACGTCAATATATCCGTTTCTAAAACGGATTTTTAACAGTGAAATTTATACAAATTGAAATAAGTTTTAAAGGTCACTAATGAATGGCAGATGTAAACTACATATAATAACACCCATGCCCCTCTCCATCCCAGCTAGGACCAGGGAGGGCCAGGCAATGGCCGCTGATGACCCAGCAAGTAGACATATAGGTTCCCCAAACCACCATTATCACAACCATCACTAGCTCACAAGGATGGTAAGGTTGCAGACACTAAAAGAAACTATCGAGGTTGAGCGGGTCTCGATCCCCAGTCCAGTAGGTTACCAGGCAGAGCGAAAGGGTTAAGCCATTAACTAAGAATTAAGAGGGATAAAACGACATTACCATTTAAAAGGAATGCACATACGCACACACAAAAGAAAGTTAGACAACATTCAACTGAGATTTAGATGTTTCATTGCCATTATGGCAAACAAAGTTTCATTTCCACCATGGTAAAGAAAGTTTCATTTCCACCATGGCAAAAAAGTTTCATTTCCACCATGGCAGAGAAAGTTTCATGTCCACCATGACAAAAAAAAAAGCTTCATATACACCATGGCAAAGAAAGTTTCATTTCCACCATGGCAAAGAAAGTTTCATTTCCACCATGGTAAAGAAAGTTTCATTCCCACCATCGCAAAGAAAGTTTCCTTTCCATCATGGTAGAGAAAGTTTCCTTTCCACCATAGTAAAGAAAGTTTCATTTCCACCATGGCAAAGAAAGTTTCATTTCCGCCATGGTAAAGAAAGTTTCATTTCCACCATGGCAAAGAAAGTTTCATTCTCACCATCGTAAAGAAAGTTTCCCTTCCACCATGGCAAAGAAAATTTGATTTTCACCATGGCAAAAAAAGTTTCATTTCCACTATGGCAAAGAAAGTTTCATTTCCACTAAGGCAAAAAAAAAAAAAGAATTTCATTTCCACCTAGGCAGAGAAAGTTTCATTTCCACCATTGCAAAAAAAAAAAAAAGCTTCATATCCACCATGGCAAAGAAAGTTTCATTTCCACCATGGCTAAGAAAGTTCATTTTCACCATGGCAAAGAAAGTTTCATTTCCACCATCGTAAAGAAAGTTCGTTTCAACCGACAGCCGTCGAATATCTTCCGTCGAAAGAAAGTAAATGGAGAGAGAGAGAGAGAGAGAGAGAGAGAGAGAGAGAGAGAGAGAGCGAACCGGAAAAGTGCTAACCAAGAATTTACGAGAGATATGTCTAGCAACAGTTGCACCAGCTGTAAGAAGGATTGAATGACGAGTTGACTTCCTTTAAAACAGTTGTAAAAAGGGGAGCCTGCAATGACGTCACAGGATATGTGTGTGTGACGCCAGATAATTTTCAATTAATGATTAATTCTAAACGGGAAGTGATCTCCCATGTATGTCTGGTTATGGTTATATATATATATATATATATATAGCCTATATATATATAGCCTATGTATATATATAGCCTATATATATATATATATATATATACATATATATATATATACATATACATAGAAATCGTATTTATTCTAGAAAGAGAGAGAGAGAGAGAGAGAGAGAGAGAGATCCCTTCCCTT
>NC_090727.1:133142879-133160617 GCF_036898095.1 Palaemon carinicauda | reverse complement strand
GCTAAGGCTTATATCTTGGTGAGACTTGCTGTAACTCTTGACTTCATGTTAAACTAGTCATTAAAATTGTCATTATTAATTGTGTTAATGTTTACATCTCAATAATTTAAAAAAAAATTTCAAGTTAGTTGATTTAAGATACATTGAATAAACTTTTTTATTTGAAATCTGTGATAATTTTGTAATTTCGTTCATAGTTACAGTAGGCTTCAAGAAAAAAATTGAAATGAAATATTTACTCCCACAAAAAAGTTGAAGTATTCTATGTTGACATTTATATAAATAAGACATTTTGATTATATCCCTATAATGAATCCTTAGATTCCCATGTTTTGATATAAATAAGATATATTTATTATTGCCTTAGAAGAAATCCTTAGATTCCAATGTTTTGATATATATAAGAAATATTTATTACATCCTCATAATAAATCCTGAGATTCCCATGTTTTGTTAGGAATAAGAAATATTTATTATATCCTTAAAATAAATCCTTAGATTCCTAGGTTTTGATATAAGAAATATTTATTATATCCTTAGAATAAATCCTTAGATTCCCATGTTTTGATATAAGAAATATTTATTATATCCTTAAGATAAATCCTTAGATTCCTAGGTTTTGATATAAGAAATATTTATTATATCCTTCGAATAAATACTTAGATACCCATGTTTTGATGTGAATAAGAAACATTTATTATATCTTTAAAATAAAATCTTAGATTCCTAGGTTTTGATATAAATAAATATTTATTATATCCTTAGAAGGAATCCTTAGATTTCCATGTTTTGATATAAGAAATATTTATTATATCCTTAGAATAAATCCTTAGATTCCTATGTCTTAATAATTTCGTAAGGCAATTATATTTCGACATTTCATTGCATCTTTAGTATAAAGCCAAATATGAAAACAACATTTCACACTGAAAAACAAGCACGTTACATAATGAAGACGAGCAACCTTCGACCAATAGCGTTAAACAGATAATTATATCTTTCAAAACGGCCCAAAAGCGGGCGAACAGCGTCACGTGCAAAGTCCCCGGTGGGAAATCCCCGGCTGGGATACCCCCGGGTAAACAGCTGTGGCCAAACACCGCTATTCCCCCATGTGTTCCCGTCTGGTTAATGAGCAAACACGTATTAATCATTGCCATTTGCCACCACCATCAATCTCTAATTAAGCAAATAAGGCAAAACCTCCACAATTCAGCTGATTCGCTAAAGTCTTTGGTGATGATTTTTCACGGGTGTCGAGGCCGGACTTAAAGTGTGGTCTTCTTAATTGGAGTCTGTCCTTGAACCCGTGGCGCTTTTATTTGGAGGAATATTTTGGATTTGTTTTGATAGAAGGCTTTAGGTATATGTGATTGAAGACTTTGGATGTTTTTCAATAGAAGATTTTGGATATATTTGATAGAAGTCTTAAGGGATTTTTAACAGAAGACTTTAGATATATTTGATAGAAGTCTTAAGGATTTTTGATAGGAGACTTTAGATATATTTGATAGAAGACTTAAGGGAATTTTAACAGAAGACTTTAGACATATTTGATAGAAGTCTTAAGGGATTTTTAACAGAAGACTTTAGACATATTTGATAGAAGTCTTAAGGGATTTTGATTGGAGACTTTAGATATATTTGATAGAAGTCTTAAGGAATTTTTAACAGAAGACTTTAGACATATTTGATAGAAGTCTTAAGGGATTTTTAACAGAAGACTTTAGACATATTTGATAGAAGTCTTAAGGGATTTTTGATTGGAGACTTTAGATATATTTGATAGAAGTCTTAAGGAATTTTTAACAGAAGACTTTAGACATATTTGATAGAAGTCTTAAGGGATTTTTAACAGAAGACTTTAGATATATTTGATAGATGTCTTAAGGGATTTTTAACAGAAGACTTTAGACATATTTGATAGAAGTCTTAAGGAATTTTTAACAGAAGACTTTAGACATATTTGATAGAAGTCTTAAGGATTTTTAATAGAAGACTTTAGATATATTTGATAGAAGTCTTAAGGGATTTTTAACAGAAGACTTTAGATATATTTGATAGAAGTCTTAAGAGATTTTTAACAGAAGACTTTAGACATATTTGATAGAAGTCTTAAGAGATTTTTTAACAGAAGACTTTAGACATATTTGATAGAAGTCTTAAGGGATTTTAACAGAAGATTTTAGATGTATTTGATAGAAGTCTTAAGGGATTTTTAACAGAAGATTTTAGATATATTTGATAGAAGTCTTAAGGGATTTTTAACAGAAGACTTTAGATATATTTGATAGAAGTCTTAAGAGATTTTTAACAGAAGACTTTAGACATATTTGATAGATGTCTTAGGGGTTTTTGATTGGAGACTTTTAGATATATTTGATAGAAGTCTTAAGGGATTTTTAACAGAAGACTTTAGATATATTTGATAGAAGACCTTAAGGGATTTTTAACAGAAGACTTTAGACATATTTGATAGAAGTCTTAAGGGATTTTTAACAGAAGACTTTAGACATATTTGATAGAAGTCTTAAGGGATTTTTGATTGGAGACTTAGATATATTTGATAGAAGTCTTAAGAGATTTTTAACAGAAGACTTTAGATATATTTGATAGATGTCTTAGGGGTTTTTTAACCGAAGACTTTAGATGTATTGATAGAAGTCTTAAGGGATTTTTAATAGAAGACTTTAGATATATTTGATAGAAGTCTAAAGGGATTTTTAACAGAAGACTTTAGATATATTTGATAGATGTCTTAAGGGATTTTTAACAGAAGACTTTAGATATATTTGATAGATGTCTTAAGGGATTTTTAACAGAAGACTTTAGATATATTTGATAGATGTCTTAAGGGATTTTTAACAGAAGACTTTAGATGTATTGATAGAAGTCTTAAGGGATTTTTAACAGAAGACTTTAGATATATTTGATAGAAGTCTTAAGGGATTTTTAACAGAAGATTTTAGATGTATTTGATAGAAGTCTTAAGGGATTTTTAACAGAAGATTTTAGATGTATTTGATAGATGTCTTAAGGGATTTTAACAGAAGACTTTAGATATATTTGATAGATGTCTTAAGGGATTTTTAACAGAAGACTTTAGATGTATTGATAGAAGTCTTAAGGGATTTTTAACAGAAGACTTTAGATATATTTGATAGAAGTCTTAAGGGATTTTTAACAGAAGATTTTAGATGTATTTGATAGAAGTCTTAAGGGATTTTTAACAGAAGATTTTAGATATATTTGATAGATGTCTTAAGGGATTTTTAACAGAAGACTTTAGATGTATTGATAGAAGTCTTAAGGGATTTTTAACAGAAGACTTTAGATATATTTGATAGAAGTCTTAAGAGAATTTTTAAATAGAAGACTTTAGATATATTTGATAGAAGTCTTAAGGGATTTTTAACAGAAGACTTTAGATGTATTTGATAGAAGTCTTAAGGGATTTTTAACAGAAGATTTTAGATGTATTTGATAGAAGTCTTAAGGGATTTTTAACAGAAGACTTTAGATGTATTGATAGAAGTCTTAAGGGATTTTTAACAGAAGATTTTAGATGTATTTGATAGAAGTCTTAAGGGATTTTTAACAGAAGATTTTAGATGTATTTGATAGAAGTCTTAAGGGATTTTTTAACAGAAGACTTTAGATGTATTGATAGAAGTCTTAAGGGATTTTTAACAGAAGACTTTAGATATATTTGATAGAAGTCTTAAGGATTTTTAACAGAAGATTTTAGATGTATTTGATAGAAGTCTTAAGGGATTTTTAACAGAAGACTTTAGATGTATTGATAGAAGTCTTAAGGGATTTTTAACAGAAGACTTTAGATATATTTGATAGAAGTCTTAAGGGATTTTTAACAGAAGATTTTAGATGTATTTGATAGAAGTCTTAAGGGATTTTTAACAGAAGACTTTAGATGTATTGATAGAAGTCTTAAGGGATTTTTAACAGAAGACTTTAGATATATTTGATAGAAGTCTTAAGGGATTCTTAACAGAAGATTTTAGATATATTTGATAGAAGTCTTGAGGGATTTATTAACAGAAGACTTTAGATGTATTTGATAGAAGTCTTAAGGGATTTTGTAACAGAAGACTCTAGATGTATTTGATAGAAGTCTTAAGAGATTTTTAACAGAAGACTTAGATGTATTTGATAGAAGTCTTAAGGGATTTTTAACAGAAGACTCTTAGATGTATTTGATAGAAGTCTTAAGGGATTTTTAACAGAAGATTTTAGATATATTTGATAGAAGTCTTAAGGTATTTTTGATAGGAGACTTTAGATATTATTTGATAGAAGTCTAAAGGGATTTTTAACAGAAGACTTTAGATATATTTGATAGAAGTCTTAAGGTATTTTTGATAGGAGACTTTAGATATATTTGATAGAAGTCTTAACGGATTTTTAACAGAAGACTTTAGATATATTTGATAGAAGTCTTAAGGGATTTTTAACAGAAGACTTTAGATATATTTGATAGATGTCTTAAGGGATTTTTAACAGAAGACTTTAGATGTATTTGATAGAAGTATTAAGGGATTTTTAACAGAAGATTTTAGATGTATTTGATAGAAGTCTTAAGGGATTTTTGATAGGAGACTTTAGATATATTTGATAGAAGTCTTAAGGGATTTTTAATAGAAGACTTTAGATATATTTGATAGAAGTCTTAAGGGATTTTTAACAGAAGACTTTAGATATATTTGATAGATGTCTTAAGGGATTTTTAACAGAAGACTTTAGATGTATTTGATAGAAGTCTTAAGGGATTTTTAACAGAAGATTTTAGATGTATTTGATAAGAAGTCTTAAGGTATTTTTGATAGGAGACTTTAGATATATTTGATAGAAGTCTTAAGGGATTTTTAATAGAAGACCGTAGATATATTTGATTGAAGGTCTTAACGGATTTTTAACAGAAGACTTTAGATATATTTGATAGAAGTCTTAAGGGATTTTTAACAGAAGACTTTAGATATATTTGATAGATGTCTTAAGGGATTTTTAACAGAAGACTTTAGATATATTTGATAGAAGTCTTAAGGGATTTTTGATAGGAGACTTTAGATATATTTGATAGAAGTCTTAAGGGATTTTTGATAGGAGACTTTAGATATATTTGATAGAAGTCTTAAGGGATTTTTAATAGAAGACCGTAGATATATTTGATTGAAGTCTTAACGGATTTTTAACAGAAGACTTTAGATATATTTGATAGAAGTCTTAAGGGATTTTTGATAGGAGACTTTAGATATATTTGATAGAAGTCTTAAGGGATTTTTAATAGAAGACTTAGATATATTTGATAGATGTCTTAAGGGATTTTTAATAGAAGACTTTAGATATATTTGATAGAAGTCTTAAGGTATTTTTGATAGGAGACTTTAGATATATTTGATAGAAGTCTTAGGGATTTTTGATAGGAGACTTTAGATATATTTGATTGAAGTCTTAACGGATTTTTAACAGAAGATTTTAGATATATTTGATAGAAGTCTTAAGGGATTTTTAACAGAAGACTTTAGATATATTTGATAGATGTCTTAAGGGATTTTTAACAGAAGACTTTAGATATATTTGATAGAAGTCTTAAGGTATTTTTGATAGGAGACTTTAGATATATTTGATAGAAGTCTTAAGGGATGTTTAACAGAAGACTTTAGATATATTTGATAGAAGTCTTAAGGGATTTTTAACAGAAGACCGTAGATATATTTGATAGAAGTCTTAAGGGATGTTTAACAGAAGACTTTAGATATATTTGACTGAAGAATTTAGATATATTTGATAGAAGATTTTAGATGTATTTAATTGAAGATTTTAGATTTATTTGAGATATATTTAATTGAAGATTTTAGATTTATTTGAGATTTATTTAATAGAAGATATATGTATATTTTAAATCCATGTGGATATAGATGTATCATTATTTTTAAACTTGTTCCAAACGGAGAGAAACTATTCTTTCGTGTGAACTTTTAATTGTTATTTTGTTTTAATTCTTTTTATTATTTTTACTCTTGAAAATATTTAGGAAATATTTAAGAATAAAGTTTTACGTATTATTATGATTTTTATTCCTATTATTATTTTTAATCTTGAAAATCTTTATTTTTTTTTCTGATAATAAAAGCATTGATATTTAGCTTTCAAGTTATGGCAATTGAGAAAAAAGTATACAAAAGATTTTTCGAGTGATGTAAAATGAATAGCGAACTCTATTATGAGAGAGAGAGTGAGAGAGAGAGAGAGAGAGAGAGAGAGAGAGGAGAGAGAGAGAGAGAGAGAGAGATAAATTATTTAAAATTGAAATACAAAGGTGATTAGAAAGAAGGCATTTACTTAGAGAGAGAGAGAGAGAGAGAGAGAGAGAGAGAGATTGATTAAAATTTAAATACAAAAAAAGTAATTAGAAAGAAGGCATTTACTGAGAGAGAGAGAGAGAGAGAGAGAGAGAGAGAGAGAGAGAGAGAACAATTAATTAAAATTGAAATACAAAAAAGGTGATTGGAAAGAATGCATTTATAGAGAGAGAGAGAGAGAGAGAGAGAGAGAGAGAGAGAGAGAGAGAATACGTCTTCCCAAACAATAGTTGTCCATTTTCAGCCTGTCGAAACGCTGTAAATAAAGAGGAGATGCTTTTGGTTTGGCCCCCCCAACCCCGGGGCCAACCAGACTGGGTCATTAGAAAACCCTCGACTAAAACGTGGAAAGATTCCTGGAATCGCTGGAATCGGAGGGTCTGTATTAAGCGAGATTTCCAGGAAATTGGGAGTCTGGACGACACTCTCGAGCAACAACAGGGCCAATTACATATAAAAGGAAAAAGCGCTGACTGTTGGTTTTCTTCATGTTTACGGGGTGAGCAGGATTTGTTGTGGCTGCTGCTCTCCCATATTTTTTTCTCTCTCTCTCTCTCTCTCTCTCTCTCTCTCTCTCATATACATATATATATATATATATATATATACATTTATATATATATTTATATATGTATATATATCCATATATATATATCCTGTGTATGAGAGAGAGAGAGAGAGAGAGAGAGAGAGAGAGAGCTATAGCATCTTTACAATGCAAATATGAAGAAAACCAATATATATATATATATATATATAATGGAGTAAGAAAGTAAATGGTGCGGTCTATATATATATATATATATAATGGAGTAAGAAAGTAAATGGTGCGGTTATATATATATATATATATATACATATATATATATATATATATATACATATATATATATATATATATAAGGGAGTAAGAAAGTAAATGGTGCGGTTATATATATATATATATATATATAATGGAATAAGAAAGTTAATGGTGCGGTTAGGTGATGTAGCTCTCGAATACTACCATCTGTGTAACATTATTTGTTGAGATCAAGGAAAAGGACGCGTGGTAGAAAAACACACCAGTAAAGGATTTTTTGAGACTAAAACTATCTCTCTCTCTCTCTCTCTCTCTCTCTCTCTCTCTTTATATATATATATATATATATATATAAGTACACTGTTCATTTCACCATGTTCAATTTTTTTTTCAGTCTCACTTAACAGTCAAACTTCACTTCCTTAAAGGTAGGTTGGTTCAACAATCCTGAAACATGACCAACAACGCTATTTTGTAATCCTGTGCTTTTATGTCTCAACTTTACAGATATATTTTGTTATATTGTGTCATATCAAAGAACGATGTGTGTGAATATCAGAGAGAGAGAGAGAGAGAGAGAGAGAGAGAGAGAGAGAGAGAGAGAGAATGGTGTCCGTATGTAGGTAGTTGACAATTGCTTGATAAATAGTCAGTGACAATGTCCTCCTTTAGCGAGGTCGACTGTTACCAGATAGCATCATTAGGAGAGAGAGAGAGAGAGAGAGAGAGAGAGAGAGAGAGAGAGCAGGAGGCTGGATGACTCATTTGTCCAAGTTCTGTTTCGTAATTCTCTCTCTTTACGTCACGTTAGGAGAGGCGAAATAAGGTCATTTCGACTCGTGCGTCCTTTGTCTGAATGGACGAATTAGTCTGGTTTAAGGGGCAATTTCGACGAAGAGGTCTTATTCGTCTTGGTAAGAAATAAGGGAAGATACTTCAGATAAGGGAAGATAATACGAATGCTGGAATTGAGAAAGATGTTCTAGTTAGTGACAATAATAGGAAAGGTTTTAGTTGTGCCTATACATGCGGGGGATTTGCTACGATTGCCATAATATAGTTCTCAGGCAGTCGTGTAGCTGTTGTTATTACCTCTGCCATGGAGGTTATGTTTTCGAGTCGGTTTATTTACTTGTTTATCTATTAATTTATTTGTTTGTTTGTTTGTGTGTGTCTCTGGACCGGATTATCAAAACTACTCAACGGATTTTGATAAAATTTTCACCACAAATGGATCTGAGGTCATGGACGACCCTCTAGATCCGGATTTCCTTTTTTTCACAATATTAAAGATTACGTCAAAACAAATTGACGGATTTTGAAGAAATTTACACCACATAGATATTAGGCCGTGGGCGACTCCATTAACTTTTGGAGATGATCTGGATCCGGATTCTAGATCAGAATTTATCTTTGTCTGTCTATCTTTCTGCCTGTGGACAGGATTGCGTTAAAACAAATTGACAGATTTTGACGAAATTTTCACCACACACACACACACACACATATATATATATATATATATATATATAAGGTCATGGATTACACCATTAACTTTTGGAGATGATACAGATCCGGATTTGCATTTTTCGCTTTTTTAAAGGTAACGTTAAAACAAATTGACAGATTTTTAAAAAATTTTCACCACAGGTAGATCTTAGTTCATGGACGACTACATTGAATTTTGAATTTGATCCGGATCCGGATTCTAGATCCGGATTTGCATTTTACACAATTTTAAAGATTGCGTCAAAACAAATTGACGGATTTTGACGAAATTTCCACCACAGATCAATCTTAAGCTGTGGGAGACTCCATTAACTTTTGGAGATGAACCAGATCCGGATTCTAGATCAGAATTTATGTCTGCCTGTCTGCCTTTCTGTCTGTGGACAGGATTACGTCAAAACAAATTGACAGATTTTGACGAAATTTTCACCACAGAGAGATCTAAGGTCATGGATGACGCCATTAACTTTTGGAGATGATACGGATCTGGATTTTCATTTATTGCTTTTTTAATGATAACGTTCAAACAAATTGACAGATTTTTACGAAATTTTCACCACAGATAGATCTTAGGTCATGGACGACCACATTGAATTCTGGGTTTGATCCGGATCCAGATTCTAGATCCGGATTTGCATTTTTCACAATTTTAAAGATTACGTCAAAACAAATAGACGGATTTTAACGAAACTGTCACCACAGATAGATCATAGGCCATGGACAACTCCAATAAATTTTGGTGATGATCCGGTTCTAGATGCGGATTTTGGATCAGGATCATTAGTCTGGATCAGATGCAAATCGAATGATTTTGATTTTACGTCACCCTATGGTGGAAGTCATAAATCGCTGATTGCTCTTATTATTATTATTATTATTATTATTATTATTATTATTATTAATAATATTTTTATTATTATTATTATTATTATTATTATTATTATTAGCAAAGTCAGTCAGTCATGTACATATTATTATTAGTATAGTTATTATTATTATTATTATTATTATTATTATTCTTATTATTTTTTTTTCTATCATTATTAGTATTAGGATTATTAGCCAAGCTACATGGCATAGTGAACTAACAAGCAAAACACCGCAGTGCAGAATAAAATGGCAAGTACAAAATAAATTTCAAGAGATAAGTAAAAGAAAAAAGATAAATGTTAAGATAAATAAAAAAGTAAAACAAACTACATGTTTCTGCTTCCTTGTACTCTAAGTGGTTAATTTTCCTTTTTACATTAAATAGTAAAACTATACGTGGAAAGACAACGAATCCAGTGTTACTCATTGTTCCATGATATGACTTTGAATTGCTTGCGGTCAGTAAATTGTATAAGTGTAGGTTTCGTTCTTTTACCTCTTAGGACCCTTTATGTCTCCTGATGGCCTTGTGTTGTCGGAATTTCACCTTTCTGCGAAGTAGACTTAAAGGTTATTTTAGTTCATAGTTGTTTTTTTCTCTGCAGTGGATGGTCTGATCTCCATCTTTCAATCAAGCAAATTTTTATATTGTTCTACAGTTGCTTGTTCAAGCACTTCTTCATATGTGACTTGCAGACAATTTCTCTTTTACCTATAGTATATTTGAAATACCTGGTAATATATGAAATAATTCATTTTGCCAATTATACATACCGCGATTATCATAACATTTGAATACAGATTGTTAATACTACATAATTTTCTGTAATTTTATATGTACTTTTGAAGTTCATGCATATTGAGAATGTCGTTTTAACACTTATCAAAGCGCATTCTACCTTTCCTTAAAGTACTGATTCTTTTCAGAACTTATTTTAAAATCAAGCTTCTTTTTTTCTCTTTAGCTTACGTTACCTACTCCACAATTTCTACTTTAAACATTAGAATGTGGCAGAAATTTCGTTTTCATTTCTAGTCAATAACCACAAATTATTATTATTAAATTTCTCACCGTGTTAAACTTTGTTCAGGTAACATTGAGGATCCTAATGCATTAGAGCAAGATGACCCCTACCACCTTCCTCAGTCTCCCCCCTTGATCCATTGCTCCCCCGACCCCCCCCCCCATCCTCTTACGTCAGAGTTCTCGGTTAGTCAAAAGTTGCATCCAGTAGATTTGCTATTGTCCTGTCTGGTTTCGCCCTGACCACTGATCCTATTTGTCATTGGTGAGGGCAAGGTGACTCCCTGTTTAGGTTGTATTTGAACCTTCGTCAAGATGTGTTATATAATTGTATAGTTTTGCAAGACGAATGCGTTTAAATCTCTCTCTCTCTCTCTCTCTCTCTCTCTCTCTCTCTCATTTTATAGGTAAATCCCAATCTGTGGTTTTACTGTATTCTGTTTACAACAAAATAGGTTAATCCTCTCTCTCTCTCTCTCTCTCTCTCTCTCTCTCTCTCTCTCTCATTTTTATATGTAAACCCCAATCTGTGGTTTTACTGTATTCTGTTTACAACAAAATAGGTTAATCTCTCTCTCTCTCTCTCTCTCTCTCTCTCTCTCTCTCTCTCATTTTTATAGGTAAACCCCAATCTGTGGTTTTACTGTATTCTGTTTACAACAAAATAGGTTAATCTCTCTCTCTCTCTCTCTCTCTCTCTCTCTCTCTCTCATTTTTAAAGGTAAACCCCAATCTGTGGTTTTACTGTATTCTGTTTACAACCAAATAGGTTAATCTCTCTCTCTCTCTCTCTCTCTCTCTCTCTCTCTCTCTCTCTCTTTCTGGCAATTATTTTTGCAGTGGTAACATTAATTTGAACCTTCGTTAGGGTGTGTTCACTAGATATATTGATCTGGCAGGGGATTGAATTATCTCTCTCTCTCTCTCTCTCTCTCTCTCTCTCTCTCTCACCATGATTTTTTAGTAGAAGTGTTCTCAACTATACGGGAATATCATAATACTTCGGATGACCAAACTGGTAAGTTAAGAATATGGATGCTGGTCTACTGTAACGAGAGGAGAGAGAGAGAGAGAGAGAGAGAGAGAGAGAGAGAGAGAGAGACTCCATTAAGTAGTAATCCTTATTCTGCCTGGATGTATACATTAATCAGAGCTTTCCTTTCTTGTATGTAATTTGGAATTTTTCTGAGCAGTAACTGATGTTGGTTAACGGTTAAAGGAATAAGTATATTGCATATTTGTATTTATGTATGCAAATATAGTTTGCACTTTTAACATAATGGATCAGTAAATTTCATTCCTAGATTATCATCATCACCATCTCCTCCTACGCCTATTGACGCAAAGGGCCTTAGTTAGATTTCGCCATTCGTCTCTTATCTTGAGCTTTTAATTCAATGCTTCTCCCTTCGTCATCATCTACTTCACGCTTCATAGTCCTCAGCCATGTAGACCTGGGTTTCTCAACTCACCTAGTGCCTTGTGGAGCCCAGATAAAAGTTTAGATTATAATATATTATTACCATCACACGTTCTTTGGTGATTAATGATCCCGAATTCTAAGTAAATTTGAATTTTTGGACTAAAGAAAATTCTCATTAGAAATTTTTCGCTTTTCAATTGAAGTTGTGCTTTCATAGCGTTTACTAAATGAAGTTCAACATTCATTTGATTATAGTATGATGAATTTTATTGGTATATTATTTTAATTTCAGACAGGGATGTTATGATTATGAAGAGATCAAGATTTTAAGCTACGTTTGGAATAGAATGAAGATAGTTACCAAGTAGGAGTTTGTGGAGTATTGAATGAGATGTAAATAGAGAAAAGATAGATAAACGAACGGGAAAGACCCACTTGCTGTTTTAAATTCTTCCTCTTTTTTTTTTTTTTTTTTTTTTTTTGGCCATCTGGCATATAAGCCCCTATGTACAGTTGGACACAGGAATTCCAGTCACGCCTCGTATGAGGAAATGCTCCACTTCACACCCTTATTGCACGTTGAATAACCAAACAGATAGTGTAGGGAAAGATGACATCAGTGTTTGTTGGAGCTACACAGTGGAACTCTCCGCTCAATAATGATGTGACAAGGTGTAGTTCCTCAGGGAGAGGTGTACTACGAATCACTGTGTCCAACTGTACAAGAGAAGTTGGTATTACGAGCCAAAGTTCTTACTATTTTTAAAAAGTCGATTTCTTACTAAACTTGTATTTATCTTAGTTACTTTAGTTTTAATTTCCATTTTATTAATAAGCTCAAACAATTATTTGATCTTCCTTCCTTAGTTCCATTGAAATACTCCATTTCCCAATCTAATACATCCCATCGGGAAAGTTATCGCATATACAATAATGTTGAACTTGATTGTACGATGTTCTCCCATGACACATTCGATCGTTCATTGCCAATGTACGATAATGGTGGCGATGCCATCTGACTTATTCGTGTCTGGTCATATGTTCGTCTGATAACGGTGATAAGTGGGAAGCGAGAAAGTCCGTTGCTCGTTGAAGGGACAGTGTCGTTTTGTTCCTTCAATATATTTTGGGGGCATACTGTCGAAGGGGAAATTTTCTTTTACATTTAATGATTACCCCCCCCCCCTCTCTCTCTCTCTCTCTCTCTCTCTCTCTCTCTCTCTCTCTGTGTGTGTGTGTGCTTCCTCAGTTTGGTATTACACCCGCTAGATTAGCTCCTCGTAATAATTTTCCCTATGTAATACAGAGCAAGTGTCTGTCTATATATATATATATATAGATAGATAGATAGATAGATAGATAGATAGATAGATATATTTGAATGTTGTTACTTTTCTTAGAACATTTTCCTTTTCTTTTTTCCTCTCCTCACTGGACTATATTTTCTCTGATGGAGCCCCTGGAAATAATATAGCATCCGGCTTTTCCAACTAGGGTTGTAGCTTTTCAAGTAATAATAATAATAATGTATATATATATATATATATATATATATATTCCGGCCACGCTGAGCTCTGCCCATCCCTCGGGTAGCGGGGAGAGGGAGGAGTCATACCCAGGCGAAAGGAGTTGTGTGTATCTGCATATATATCTAAATATTTAGTAGTAATTTTTGACGGGTCGCGTACAACTATTAGAATGATAATCCCTAATGTATATATCACACGGTACAAGGTCTTTGCCGTATCCCTTTGTCCCTAAGGATTTTAGCTACTCCCTTCTTGCACCACGGCGCTGAATAGCCTCCCTGTCCCCAACGCTATGCTATAAATGCCGAACTCGCTAATGGATACCCATACCCAGGGTTGCCATGTTGGCCTTTTTTCAGGCCAATAAAAAACGCCTCAAATTTGGCCTTTTTTTTTAAATTGGTTGACCTTTAGTAATATGAAAAGGAGGACCTTAAATACTATATTTTTGGCCTTTTTCTTATAAAGGGTTGGCCTTTCAAAGCTGCGGTTGCCAAAAAAAACCCCTCAAATGTGGCCTTTTTTAAATTGGTTGGCCTTTAGTAATATGAAAAGGTGGACCTTAAATACTATATTTTTGGCCTTTTTCTTTTAAAGGGTTGACCTTTCAGAGCTGCGGTTGCCAAAAAACCCCTCAAATGTGGCCTTTTTTAAATTGGTTGGCCTTTAGTAATATGAAAAGGTGGACCTTAAATACTATATTTTTGGCCTTTTTCTTTTAAAGGGTTGACCTTTCAGAGCTGCGGTTGCCAAAAAACCCCTCAAATGTGGCCTTTTTTAAATTGGTTGGCCTTTAGTAATATGAAAAGATGTACCTTAAATACTATATTTTTGGCCTTTTTCTTTTAAAGGGTTGACCTTTCAGAGCTGCGGTTGCCAAAAAACCCCTCAAATGTGGCCTTTTTTAAATTGGTTGGCCTTTAGTAATATGAAAAGATGTACCTTAAATACTATATTTTTGGCCTTTTTCTTTTAAAGGGTTGCCCTTTCAAAGCTGAGGTTGACAAAAACCCCCCTCAAATTTGGCCTTTTTTAAATTGGTTGGCCTTTAGAAATTTGAAAAGGTCGACCATAGATACTATATTTTTGGCCTTTTTCTAATAAACGGTTGCCCTTTCAAGGCTGTGGTTGCCAAAAAAACTCAAATTTGGCCTTTTTTGAATTGGTTGGCTTTTAGTAATATGAAAAGGTGGACCTTAAATACTATATTATTGGCCTTTTTCTAATAAAGGGTTGGCCTTTTAAAGCTGCGGTTGATTACAAGTTGGCCTTTTCTCATTTAGAAAACCTGGCACCACTGCCTATACCCATCCTAAGGTATCCATGATGTAGGCGTAAGGAGGCGTCTGTGAGAGACGTCTCCAAGGGTGTACTCTTGTCACGGGGAAATAATCGTCCAGATCGTATCTCTTGCCTGTGTCAGCGGAGGTCTGTTTTGAGACCTGCTGCCTCTCTCCCTCTAGGTGTGATTGTGATGTAATTTTAGTCTTGTCTTTGCTTTGTTTGCGCCACAACAAAAAGATCTTGCTGGTTTTTTTCCATTTTTTTATTTTACCTGGTATATTAAGTTATGGGTTGGGTCAACGTACCTTGATTGGTGGTTTTTAGTTATTTTTTATTTTATTTTTATAGTTCATTCCTTTTTATTTGTAATTGTGCTTTTTTTACGCCATAACAAAAACCTGTTTCTTGTTTTTTTTTACCTGGTATTTTAAGTGATGGGTCGGGTCAATGTACCGTTGTTGGTGGTTATTAAGTTATTATTATTATTTTTTTTTTTTTTGATAGTTCAGTCCTTTTTATTTGTAATTGTGCTTTTATTGCACCACAACAAAAACCTATTTCTTGTTTTGTCTGTTTTTTTTTTATCTGGTATTTTAAGTGATGGGTCCGGTCAACGTACCGTGGAACAATTTTTTTTTATTCAAATTTTTTTTTTTTTGATAGTTCGGTCATTTTTTTTAATGTAATAATGCTTTTCTTAATGTTACGATGATGAATAGGGTTCTTGCAGGTCATGAATGGTTTCTAGAATTCAATTCCGCTCAAGCTCGATATTTTCATGTAGTGTGCGTAACCTTACCATCCATGTGACTTAAGGATGGGAAGGGTTTGGGGGAGCCTCTAATGCCACCTGCTGAGTCCTTAACAGCCGTTGTCTGACCCTCCTTGGTCCTAGCGTGGGTGGAGAGTGTCCTTTTGCGCTGGTCATATGTATATACTTTATAGGCTATATGGTCAATCTCTAGGGCATTGCCACTGTCCTTTGCCTCTGCCATTCATGAGCGACCTTCAAAGACTTATTTTTTTTTCTTATACGAGTAGATTATTAATCTCATGCTGTAAATAAAAAGATATCAATGCAGTGTTATGCTTTTAAATAAAATTAGTATAATTAAGTTTACTTAAAACGTTGTCTTCTAATGAAATATTGCCTTTGTAAAATTTTCATGCTTGTGTATGTGAATGTGTGTTTGTACTATATGTCTAATACAATTCTTATGCAAGCCCTTGTCAATATATCTATATCAAGGGTATTCCATTGTTATGCGAATCTAATCACTTTATTGAAGAATGATACTTTCCTCAGTGGGCTACTTGTGCCTGTTGAAACCCTTGGGCTTATAGTATGCTGATTTTCCAACTAGGTTTGTAGCTCAATTAGTAATAATTATAATAATGATACTACTACTACTACTACTACTACTACTACTACTACTACTACTACTACTACTAATAATAATAATAATAGAAATCGTACCCTCTCTCTCTCTCTCTCTCTCTCTCATTTTACGTATTCATAAATAACGGTGTCAACGGACGTTTACCCGTTTCCCCCCACCCCCCCAAAAAAAAAACGTTGAATAAAAACCCGCTTTATAAACGGCGCAGTGACAAACTGTGGCTAATAAAGTGTTGTGTTTGGAGCTGATGTATTTCGTTCATTGAACAATTACATATTTGATTTGTTGTTTATTTATTTCCCGATTGCTTTGATGGATAACTATATTTTTGACAGTCCGCTGTTTTTATTTTATACGCACTTGAAATATTCTCAACAGTTTGTTTGAATAGAATTGTTTATATTCATCTGTCTATACTCAATTTTTTTTATGAGGCGCATTTGCACTGAATCGCAGGGTCTCAACAGTTTGTTTGAAAAGAATTGTGTTTATATTCATCTGTCTATAGTCAATTTTTATTAATGAGGCGCATTTGCACTGATTCGCAGGGGTGCCCTTTTAGATCGGAAAAGTTTTCTAATACCTGATTGGTTGGACAAAATAATTCTAACCAATCAGCTATTAGGAAACTTTTCCGAGCTAAAAGGGCACCCCTGCGAGTCAGTGCAAATGCGCCTCATTAAAATAAATTGAATATAGTTTACTTGCGACATGGCTGTATAGATTTGTATATTGATATATGCAATTATTTTAAATACATTTGTCTGCTCATATATTTATCTGAAGTTTATTTTTCATACATTTGTCTGCTCATATACATAGTTGAAGTTTATTTTTTTTTTTTTTTATACATTTGTCTGCTGGTATACTTATCTCTGTCTGACTCTATAGATTTGTATGTGCATGTACGTACAGTTGGCCTCATTAATTCCGATACACATCACGGGAAGGTAAAGAAATGCCTGACAGCTGTACGTTGTAGCAAGTGATGTAAATGTGACCTATGTTTGTTCCATGCATTTTGCCACTTACTGAAACGGAACTGTAATTCGAAACTTTGAAAATTTATTATTTAGGCTAAATTACACACAACGACCGATGCTTAGGTATAATATGTACGGGTATTGAAGGTGAAAATCAAGTTATATATACACGTATACACACACAAAGACACGCGCGCACACACACACACACACACACATATATATATATATATATATATATATCTCCTACTGTCACTGTAACCTCAGTTTCGACTTGGTCTGGGTTCGAATCCTTGGGTCCTGAGGCGGAGCGAATTCACTATTAAGAGGTATTTATGACCTATTTGTATAAATGAACAATACGAGTAAATGTGAAAAATTATCATATGTATATATGTGTGTGTGTATATATATATATATATATACACACACACACATATATATATATATATATATATATAAACACGTCACTCTATTCAAAATATCTAAAGGTTGAATGCTGCAGTGACCATTGTTTTGTTCTAATTCCAGCCT
>NC_090727.1:133117126-133137126 GCF_036898095.1 Palaemon carinicauda | reverse complement strand
AAACGTTTGCCTAATGCACGTTTTAGCCGAGAGGACCGGAGTAATATTCCTTGATGTTCGGATGAAGAGATTTTTCAACGTGGTAATTCAGAGGTTGTGGGGGGGAGAGAGGGGGAAGGGGAATACCAGGTTTTTAGATTATGAATGAAACCCTATGGAATTAGAAAAGCATACATAGAAAATATTATGAACAAATTTTCAAAATTATACATAATCAATCCCATATGGATATATAAATATATATATATATATATATATATACATATATATAAATATATATATATGTATATATATATATATATATATATATCAGTATGTGTATCATATAAAATCAATTTGCATACATACCCTGTTCAGAATACATACCAAGCACATATGCATTTAAGAGGCGATGCAAGATGCTCTCTCTCTCTCTCTCTCTCTCTCTCTCTCTCTCTCTCCCAGACTTTCATTTTGGCACCCCGGGATGTATTTGGTGTGGCAGCGTGTTCTTAACTTCTTTGGCGGCTGAGACTCGGGATTACAACTAGGCAATCAGGATTTAGGCAGGAGGGGGAGGTAGGAGATAGGAGGGGGAAGGGTAAGGGCAAGGAAGAGGGGGGAGGGGGCATAAAAGGAGTGAAACTGGAAAGCAGGGAAGAGACAGTTCAATAAAGGACTCAATGACTGACTGACTGAGTGTGGACGTTGAATGTGTAAATACGAGTGATCGGGGAAGAGGATCTTTTTAGGACTGAAGTGGTTCCTAGGAGAGAGAGAGAGAGAGAGAGAGAGAGAGAGAGAGAGCAATATTATCGGGAGATCAGACTAAAGTCTCCTACCATCACCAATTCGCAGTGGTTAGGGTGGCGTGAAAACTGGCCAAAGTCCAGACAAGGTTATGGGCATGTCTGAGGCCTTTATCCTGCAGTTGTTTAGAAACCAATGTATATGATGTTGTTGTTTATATATATAGGCTATATAGTATATATATATATATATATATATACATATATATATATATATATATATACATATATATACATATAAATATATATACATACATATATATATACATATATATATACATATAAATATATATACATATATATACATATATATATATATATATATATATAGGATTAGCTAACAATACGATTGATTCAATAATGGAATAGGAAAAATGAAAACTCAACAAATTTCAGAGATCCTTTGAACATTACAAAGACGAAATTAACTGTGTATGTACTCAAATATATTCACACGCACAAACTGACATACGCTCAGACATGCACCATTAACAGAGACCGCCCGATTTGTAGGCGAGGTATTGTGTCTGAAGAGATTGTCTTCGAACCAAAATTCCCTCAAAAATTCTGCCCCCTTTCGGGGTGCTCTTCCAAAGAAAACGTCTCAAGAAAACGTTTAAGAAAACGAGTTTTATCGACTGGAACTGAAAGCCATCGACGTAACAGCTGCCTCTTTCTCTTCAACAACAAAACAAAATAAGTCCATAAGAAAAAAAAATAGAAATAAAAGCAATACGAGAAGATGGAAACGCCGAAATGAAATGGGGTAAGGAAACGAGCGGATGGCCAGCGTATATACATATATATACATATGCTCCAGACAGCCATCTCCATTCTTCGTGTACAAGTAATCCCATTTGTGTATTGGTATCCAACAAAAGAAGCAGAACAATGGAGGGACAAGGCCGTGTATTCACGCGGTTTTCCTTTCCCACTACACTTACGACGCTGCAACACAACACGGCCTACTCGAAATCTAGGAGGAAAAAATAAAGAGGAAGAACAAGAGGAAGAACAAGAGGAAGAGGTATCCTGATATCCTTAGGGGGATTCGCCTAAAACATATATTCCTTTGCTGACAGGTATAAGACTCGCAAATTCAATAGCGTTATCTCTCGGTTAATATTTTAGATGTAGTTCACTCTACAAGTTTTGAGGAAGCAATGTATTGCGTAGATTTCATGATGAACTGACAAGTGCAGATGATATATATATATATATATATATATCCCTTTCTGAATGGAGATACCTTAACGTAGTGAAAGGGTTTGTGTATCGTCATGATCAGCAAAGTTGGACGAGACAGGGTCACCTATACTAGGTTAGCTTGCTGTGAGCGATCAGCCTAAAATCTCCCACCATCGCCAATCCGCAGTGGACACCGTGGTGATAATAGCTGGACAAACCACAGACAGGAATAAGGACATGTCTTAGGCCTTTGTTCTACAGTGCACTAGAAACGAGTGCTGTTGTTGTTGTTGTTGTTGTTGTTGTGTGTGTTTGGGAGGGTATTAAAGCATGTTACTTTAAGTTTACAATGAACACACAATATCTTACAAGCATTAAAACCCCCGGAGTCGGCATCTCTCAATTAAATTGAACTTCTAACCGTTTTCAGGATGATGGGAAAACTGTATTTACGTTTCTCCATTTATTATTTGGTGTCGACACATGTTTCGAATGACTTTTTATCATGTTGTCATGAAAACTAACTGAAGCTAAGTTTATCCGAAGAGATGCAGTCTTCGATTTTAGAACGCCATTTAGAGAATTCCTGAATAACAGGTAAGTGTTGAAACTATTCAACTCTGTCATCGTCAGCCATAAATAAGAATAGTAAAAAGTTTATAAACATAGCCATGTTGATTGTACGTCCCTTCCAATATATATATTTATATATATATATATATATATATATAGGCCTATATATATATATATATATGTGTGTGTGTATATATATATATATATATATACATTATTACATATATACATATATATATATATATATGTATATATATATATATATATATATATTTATATATATATACTACCTATTCATTCAAAATACCTCCATATCTTTAGCTTTAACAGATTGTATCGATGTTTTTTTTTTTTTACCCATAGAGAATGATTAAAAAGAACCAAAACGACAATAATCTCCCCATTAACCCTAAAAAAGAAAAACAAAAATGATGAAAATAAACAAAAAACAATAAACAAAAACAGTAAACAAACTACAAATCCAAGATCCCAGAAGACTCCCAAACGGCTTCGAAATCCTATGAAGACGAAGTAGGCCTTAACACAACGCCTCCTCAGTCGTTAATTAAATCCAAGGTCATCAGTGGTTAATTATTCAAGGCGTCATTATAACCAATTAGCGGTCAATTCTTCATCGAACTTAATACAAAGGGATTAAAAAACTTGTAATCTTGGATTTCAATCATTCCGGATAAGAGGCGGGGGGAGAGACGGGGGAGAGGCGGGGGGAAGTATATCAAGGGGGGGGGGTCGCAAGAGTAGGAAGAAAAGTCGGACAGGGAGGAGATTGTAAAGGAGAATTTAAGAATGACGCGAAGAAGAAATTGTTGTCTTTATTGAAATCCAGCGATAAAAAGGGGGGAATAACAATTACAGTAATATCAACAGTAACAACAACAACAACAACAACAACAACAACAACAACAGCAACAACAACAAAAACAATAGTAATAATAATAATAATAATAATAAAAAATAATAATAATAATAATAATAATAATAATAATAATAATAATAATAATAATAATAATAATAGAGATGATGATGATGAGGACAATGCTAAACCCAATACGAAAATCACCATACAATCATTAAATTATATATGATAGAATATACTAAACTATAATATAATTTATGAAGTAATATATTACAATATACTTTTAATCCCACGTCAATATTCTTCTCGACGATGGTGCACTACAGACCTACGCAAAGCATGATGTATTTAATAGCCAAGAGTGAAAAGAAAGTTACACTAATAACATCATAATCGACTATTAGCAAAATTTAAAAGATTAACATCTCATAAAGACATTCATTTCAACGACAAAAAAGCAATGAGAGAGAGAGAGAGAGAGAGAGAGAGAGAGAGAGAGAGAGAGAAATTTATATCATGAAGGGATGGTTAGGGAACATATATTTCATAAACTATGGCGAGAAAATTATCATCTGGCAGAGAGAGAGAGAGAGAGACAGAGAGAGAGAGAGAGAGAGAGAGAGAGAGAGAGAGAGAGAAATCATCATCTGGCGTAGTGGGCGCATAATTTATTGATATTTTTTCCCTCCCCGAACAAAATTTGCATGAGAAGCCTTGCAAAAGAATTAAAAATATCGGAATTGGTTTTCGAAGTTTTGCTGTTGTATTTTGAAAGAGAGAGAGAGAGAGAGAGAGAGAGAGAGAGAGAGAGAGAGATCTTGATGATATGAAGTGATGGTTCGGTAAAATATATTTCATAAAGTATGAGAGAGAGAGAGAGAGAGAGAGAGAGAGAGAGAATATTGATGCTATGAAGTCATAGTTTCGTAAAATATATTTCATAAACTATAGAGAGAGAGAGAGAGAGAGAGAGAGAGAGAATCTTGATGTTATGAAGTGATAGTTTCGTAAAATATATTTCATAAACTATGGAGAGAGAGAGAGAGAGAGAGAGAGAGAGAGAGAGAATCTTGATGTTATGAAGTGATAGTTTCGTAAAATATATTTCATAAACTATGGAGAGAGAGAGAGAGAGAGAGAGAGAGAGAGAGAATCTTGATGTTATGAAGTGATAGTTTCGTAAAATATATTTCATAAACTATGGAGAGAGAGAGAGAGAGAGAGAGAGAGAGAGAGAATCTTGATGATATGAAGTGATGGTTTGGTAAAACATATTTCATAAACTATAGAGAGAGAGAGAGAGAGAGAGAGAGAGAGAGATCTTGATGATATGAAGTTATGGTTTGGTAAAATGTATTTCATAAACTATGGAGAGAGAGAGAGAGAGAGAGAGAGAGAGAGAGAGAGAAAAAAAACTTGATGTTATGAAGTGATAGTTTCGTAAAATATATTTCATAAACTATGGAGAGAGAGAGAGAGAGAGAGAGAGAGAGAGAGAGCAGTTCATCAAGACAGGGGAATGAATTGCATCAGTTTGCAATTTGTTCTTATTAACCCTGGATAGGTACGGTGGGTCGTTCGCGACCCCGAGCGTCAAAAAAAAACAGGTTTTTCTCACGTGACTCACCCCCGTGACTGAATTTGTGGGTGATCGACCTGCAGGAGGTGTCTCCCCTACACGCTCTAGTAGTGTCCAGATGTGCATTGCTGTAGCTGTACTCCTTCCCCGATTTCTGAGACGCGTCGGGGTCGAGCGCGACCGAGTTTACCCTTCTAAGGTAGTTTGCATAATTATCAAAGTTATTACGTATTATGAAATTGTCGTAGCATGGTGCAACTTGTATAGGTTATCAGTTGTGGAAAGTCTTGGTGGATTGTTTGGCTACCATGTGCAAGATTTTTTTTTTAGTTAAAATGTCGTTCATCACCACGAGGACCATTTTACCGCGAGTGCCCCTTTTTCATTTTTTTTCATTTTTTTGCCAAGTCATTTTTCCGTAAGATATTGCCAAATAGTGTCGTAGAACTTTTGCTTGTTTAGTGTTGGAAAGTGTGTCTAGATGATCTGGCTACCCATGCATGACTTTGTTTTTGTCAGATACGACGTAGTTATTGGTATATTGGGTATTTAACTGCGGTTACCAATTTCTGTTTTTTTTCAATATTTGTAAAAATTACTACGTAGTAAGGAATTGCCGTATATTATTCATTTTTTTTTTCATGTTTATGTGTTAGAAAGTGTGCCTTGATGGTTGGGCTAACACGTGCATGTCTTTTTTTTTATCTGAGATGCCGTATATTAGAATGTCGGGCATTTTACCGCGAGTACCCCTTTTTCATTTTTTTTCATTTTTTTGCCAAGTCATTTTTCCGTAAGATATTGCGAAATAGTGTCGTAAAACTTTTGCTTTTTTAGTGTTGGAAAGTGTGTCTAGATGATCTGGCTACCCATGCGTGATTTTGTTTTTGTTAGATACGACGTAGTTATTGGTATATTGGGTATTTAACTGTGGTTGCCAATTTCTGTTTTTTTTCAATATTTGTAAAAATGTACTACGTAGTAAGGAATTGCCGTATATTATTGATTTTTTTTTCATGTTTATGTGTTAGAAAGTGTGCCTTGATGGTTGGGCTAACACGTGCATGTCTTTTTTTTTATCTGATTTGCCGTATATTAGAATGTTGGGCATTTTTCCGCGACTGCCCCTTTTTATTTGTTTTGCATTTTTTTGCTTAGTCATGTTACCGTAACGAATTGGCAAGTAGTGTCGCATAACTTATAATTTTATAGTGTTGGAAAGTGTTTCTAGATGATCTGGCTACCCATGCCTATCTTTTTTTTTTAGCCAGATATGGCGTATATATAAGTATGTGTTCGATTTTCCTGTGATTGCCATTTTCTCCTTTTTTCCCATTTCTTTCAAAATTACTACGTACTAAGGAACTATCACAGAGTAATGATTCATTTAGATGTTTATTTGTCGGAAAATGTGCCTTGATGGTTTGCCTAGCACGTGGCTGAATTTTTTTTTTCTGAAATGCCGTATATTAGAATGTTAGCCATTTTTCCGCGAGTGCCCCTTTTTATTTGTTTTGCATTTTTCGCTTAGTCATGTTACCGTAAGGAATTGGCAAGTAGTGTCGCCAAACTTATATTTTTATAGTGTTGGAAAGTGTTTCTAGATGATCTGGCTACCCATGCCTATCTTTTTTTTAGCCAGATATGGCGTATATATAGGTATGTGTTCGATTTTCCGGTGATTGCCATTTTTTCGTTTTTTCCCAATTCTTTCAAAATTACTACGTACTAAGGAACTATCACAGAGTAATGATTCCTCTAGATGTTCATTTGTCGGAAAATTTTGTTTACTTTTTTTTTTGATTGAATATCATCAAATTTTTTTAGCTAAAATATTATATTGTTTTACATTTTTTTTTTCCATTTTATTTCCCTTCAAAAAATTGTTTTTGGGTCAGAATTTTAATTTTATAGTCGTAAAATAATCGACAATTATCCAGCAACCCACCATACAATTTTTATGCATATCCAATAATAATTAGATTAGTAAATAACACCTTGAAATTGACATACCCTTCCTACATTTCAAGTGGCAGATTAGGGAGTCTGAGTCAGTGTGGTTGGCGGCCATTTTGTGGACATATCCGAAGCGTAAGCTGCCCTATCTATATATATTCTTGTTCCCTATAGAATTTTTGATATTTTGGTATATTTTTACCTGCATAAATATCATATTATATATTGATTATATGTATTTTTTCACGAAATTTCTAAGTACTCAAAAAATTACCTTTAGATATGGCCCCTGATATAAATGTAATTTACAAAATAATGAAGATTTTTTTACATATTTCTATTTTAGGATAACATATGTTTATTCCCTAAAAAAATTAGCCACTTCCTATTTCATTTGGGTACCCAAAAAAATTCATGAAATTTGGACAAATTTTTTTGGCCAAAAAAAGTTACCCTTTTTTTCTCATTTCAGATCTTCACTTCCATGGGTCTGACTTCATCCAAAATACATCAAGATGTGTCCTAAACATTCAAGAATCAATTCCTAAAAGGATTTGTGTATATATGTATAAACATTTTTTTTATGAATTTTTATGTCAGGTCTTTTTTTTATCTACTTAATATTTTAAAATATTTATAATAAATAGTTTTTCTGCAGATGAGTAGTATTTATCTTTACAGTTGTTTTAAGCATTCATTGAAGTTTTTTTTGGCAAAAGAAAAAAGGAGGTTACAGCAAAAACTGATTTTTCAATTTTTTTTTTTGGCGTCGGGGTCGTTCGCGTCCGAGTATACCCTTAAAGGGGTGTCCGAGGAGCGTACCTATCCAGGGTTAAGACAGGGTTTAATTACTTCCTCACTCAGGGGAGATATAAATTTGAGTCAACCTTCGGCAACGCCCCCAAGGGAGGAGGGGGGGGGGAGGAGGAGGAGGAGGAGGAAGAGGAGGAGGAAGAGGAGGAGGAGGAGGAAGAGGAGGGGGTAATGTAAAATCCCTCCCCCCGCCCCCTTTTTCCTCCCCTGTCAGTATTAAAATCCATGACTGTTCTTGTCCCCTCCAGTCGGTCTCTTACCTGCATGTGAATAGACTGAATTTACTACGCGTATATACATAAGCGTATATGCACATATGTATGAGTGCATAATGTTATATATGTGTGTTTGAGTGTATGAGTATGCATATATATATACATACATACATACATACACACACACACACACACACACACACACACATATATATATATATATATATATGTGTGTGTGTGTGTGTATGTGTGGTGTGTATAAATACACATATGTATATAAACAATATGTCTATGAGGAATATGCATATACAGTATATACATATACGTGTATATATATGCACGTACATACATACATATATACATACATAAACCCAGATTTTATACATACATATACTGTATATAAAGCTTTGCTACAAGGTTAGTTCGCTGTATGCGATCAGTCAAAAATCTCCCACTATCACCAATCCGCACTGGCCAGCGTGGTGATGAAAACTGCCCAAACACCAGACATGAATTAACATATGTGAGGCCTTTGTCCTGCAGTGAATTAAAATCGGCTGCATCTGTTGTCTATATAACTTCAACATCTAAAACAAAATGCTTTTATTTCTTTCTCAAAAATGATACACCAAAAAACTCTAAACTATTTTCGATATCTAAAATACTTAACGAAAGACTTTCATGCAAATTCAATTAGAATAAAAAAAAAACTCTCGAATAAATTATCCGCTCACTACACTGGGTAATTTTTTCCTCTTATCTCCCAATAAAAAGTTTTAAAACTTCAGCTGACTAAAATAAGCTGAACCGTGAAAGTTATTCGGGTAAATATACACACGAGATTGGAAGTAATTTAGAATATTTTCATTTTTAAAACAACGAAAAAAAAGTTTGAGTAAAACGACCCAATAATTGGCTTAAAACATCCTCTTGTTTAGTGAATACATATCGGTATAATTTTTCACAGCAGACAATAAACAATGCTCTCTGGACATTCGATTAATAATTCCAATGCTAAACCAAATGAAAAATAAATAAAGGGGTAAATAAAACTTAATAAATGACGAGTGTTCATATTTGGTTTGTACAGACCATCGACAGAATTGCTCGTGATCAACTCCATTGGTCTGGAATTTTTATTCTTTTAATTTACGATACAAAGTATTCAATAGAGGAATATACTGTGGCACTATTTCATCTTTGTATTTGCTGTGAAACTATTTCAAAGCTGAAAATACTGAAACCTTCTCACTGCTGAATTTGCTGTGATTTTTATTTTTCGTAGAATATGCCATGAAACTCTTGCATTGCTGAATATGCTAGGAAACTCTTGTATAGCTGAATATGCTGAGGAACTATTGCCTTGCTGAATATGTTGTAAAACTCTTGTATAACTGAATATGATGTGGAACTCTTGCATTGCTGAATATGCTGTGAAACTTTTGTATAGCTGAATATGATGTGAAACTCTTGTATAGCTGAATATGCTGTGAAAGTTTTGTATAGCTAAATATGCTGTGAAACTCTTGCCTTGCTGAATATGCTGTGAAAATATTATATAGCTGAATTTGCTGTGAAACTCTTGCATTGATGAATTTGCAGTGAAACTCTTGTATAGCTGAATATGCTGTGAAACTTTTGCCTTGCTGAATATGCAGTGAAACTCTTGTGTAACTGAATATGCTGTGAAACTCTTGCATTGATGATTTTGCAGTGAAACTCTAGTATAGCTGAATATGCTGTGAAACTTTTGCCTTGCTGAATATGCTGTGAAACTTTTGCCTTGCTGAATAAGCTGTGAAATTCTTGTATAACGGAATATGCTGTGAAACTCTTGCATTGATGAATTTGCAGTGAAACTCTTGTATAACTGAATATGCTGTAAAACATTGCTGAATATGTTGTGAAACTCTTGCCTTCCTGAATATGCTTTGAAACTCTTGTGTAGCTGAATATGCTGTGAAACTTTTGCCTTGCTGAATATGCTGTGAAACTGTTGCATTGCTGAATATGCTGGGAAACTCTTGCATTTCTGAATATGCTATGAAACTCTTGTATAGCTGAATATGCAATGGAACTCTTGCATTGCTGAATATGCTGTGAAACTGTTGCATTGCTGAATGTACTGGGAAACTCTTGCATTTCTGAATATGCTATGAAACTCTTGTATAGCTGAATATGCTGTAAAACATTGCTGAATATGTTGTGAAACTCTTGCCTTCCTGAATATGCTTTGAAACTCTTGTGTAGCTGAATATGCTGTGAAACTTTTGCCTTGCCGAATATGCTGTGAAACTGTTGCATTGCTGAATATGCTGTGAAAATCTTGCATTTCTGAATGTGCTATGAAACTCTTGTATAGCTGAATATGCAGTGGGACTCATGCATTGCTGAATATGCTGTGAAATGTTTGAATTGCTGAATATGGTGTGAAACTCTTGTATAGCTGAATATGAAGTGAAACTCTTGTATAGCTGAATATGAAGTGAAACTCTTGTATAGCTGAATATGCAGTAGAACTCTTGCATTGCTGAATATGCTGTGAAACGTTTGAATTGCTGAATAAGGTGTGAAAGTCTTGCATTTCTGAATATGCTATGAAACTCTTGTATAGCTGAAAATGCTGTGAAACTCTTGTAAAGCTGAATATGCTGTCAAACTCTTGTATTACTGAATATGTTATGAAGCTCTTGTATAGCTGAATATGCTGTTGAACTCTTGCATTGCTGAATATGCTATGAAACTCTTGTATAGCTGAATATGCAGTGGAACTCTTGCATTGCTGAATATGCAGTGAAATTCTTGCATTGCTAAATATGTTGAGAAATTTTTCCATTGCTATATATGCTGTGAAACTATTCCAATACAGAATGTACTGTGAAACCTTTGCATTGCCAAATATACTGTGTAACAATGGCACTGGTAAATACGCTTTAAAACTCTTGCATTGATAAATATGCTGTGAAACTATTGTATTGTTAAATGTGCTGTGAAACTTTTACATTGCTGAATACTATGGAACTATTTCAATGCAGAATGTGCTATGAACGATTAATATTCCTGAACAAAAAAAAAAAAAAAATAAAAAAAAAAAAAAAAAAAAAAAAATCAGATTGTGATATGTTTTCTACCGTGTAGTCACAAATACTAAATATTGGACAATAAAATGAGAGCCTGGAAAATAGAGATGAGTTACAAACTATGACCAATTACAGTTAGATGAAGTTATATATGATACCGGGTGAATGTGATTATTACGAATTCTTTTTCTCAACACTGACTTCACCGATTGATGTCAGCGATGAGGAAATTGATTATGATGAATATCGTGTCTCATAATGAATATGTTTACTTTTCAAAAAAAAAAAAAAATTAATCCAAGAAATCCCCAATTATGCTAACACCAAGGGCATATACAGCTAATCCCATTTACCAAACTCATCGTAAATTTTTAAAAAATGGTATATTGATTCTTTCGTTATTTTATTGAATCCAGTTTATCCTGTGGTAATGTTTTTAATCTTTTATTTTCCCATGTTATAGTGTTTACCTATATGGCCATAACCAGCCGACTCTCATTTATATTCTTGTAGGAAATCTTAAAATACATCAAATTCCATATTGATATGAATATCAATATCTGGAACATTTGTTCATTAAGCACCTTGTAGTAGCTGTATAAGATTTTTCATAATCCTGATCATCCTTTGCAACTACTTCTATGCTTAACATAGGAAAAGATCCTAGCACGTGCAGAGGCGGATGTCCTGGGGGTAGGAGGAGTGGGGGGTCCAGATTCACGAGGGTGAGTGGTAGAAGGAAATGGAAATAATGAACTGAAATAGTGGGGCAAACCCATGTGCTTTCACTTTCAGGCCACATATAACTGACAGATTAGACGACACCTTTGTGAATAATTGTCCATAAAGTACATCCACTTAACCTAAAATATAAAAAAATACTCCTGTCTGAAGTTAAAATAATCACCATATCATAACCGAATACCATCACCAAAATTAGTGAGAGAAGTGTTTAAGTATTTTTATTAACTTAACTTAGTGCCCTTGATTACGAGAACTCTCTTCTACCTCTAAATAATAAATAATTCTTTTATATCTATTACAAACGTTACAGTGAAAATCTGTGGAAAGGTTTCACTCAGACAGATAAGCAATTACCTCACATCGAAATCAATGATCGTTTTAGTTGTGGCGCTAAAGACCCTATAATCAATAAACAAATCAATGATTTTTTTTCTACTGTACCGCACGTGTTTCATACAACCTAATACACTAATGCTATTGCTTTTTTTTTATCGCTCGCTCTCTACAGCACTGATAATATAAAAACCTGTTTAAGCTTGCCATCGCATGTTTCATGTTGTTTGAATTTTTGTGACATTGTTGCCCTCAACTGTTTGTTATAGGTAGTAGGTTGGCCAGGGCACCAGCCGCCCGTTGAGATACTACCACTAGAGAGGTATTGGATCCTTTGACTGGCCAGACAGTAATGCATTGGATCCCTCTCTCTGGTCACGGCTTATTTTTTCTTTGCCTACACTTACACAGAATAGTTTGGCCTATTCTTTACATATTCTCGTCTTTCCTCATACACCTGACAACAATGAGATACTTAACACTTCTTCACCCAAGGGGTCAAATACTGTACTGCAATTTGTTCAGTGTACTTTCCTCTTGGTAAGGGTAGAAGAGACTCTTTAGCTGTGGTAAGCAGCTCTTCTAGGAGAAGGACACTCCTATATTAAACCACTGTTCTCTAGTCTTGGGTAGTGCCATAGCCTCTGTACCATGGTCTTCCACTGTCTTGGGTTGGAGTTCTCTTGCTTGAGGGTACACTCAGGCACACTATTCTATCTTATTTTTTTTTCTTCCTCTTGTTTTTTTGAAATGGTGTGTTGGGCAGGCTTAATAGAAGGGCCATGGATGCCTGGTGGTTTATCAAGAGGTTGTCTTTTCCTTTTTCTGATTCTTTTTCTTCTCAAAACCATCCTTACTGTCCTCCCTTCAGTTGAAGTGGCTATCCTGGAGGGTATTTAGCCTTGCATGGTGTATCGGCTCCTCCATGTTGACCAGTTTTTCCGACTTTTTACTATAGTCTATGGGTATCATTAATCACTTTGTTTATAATTCTGTACGTATTGTTTTTGTTATAATTCTTGTTAATCTAGTTTTTAAGTATGATGTCTCTTTTTTATTTCTATTAATTCTTATGTTGTCTGGAGACATTGAGCGAAATCCGGGACCAGTACGTCCTAGATTTCGTCAATGTCGTCTTCTGTATTGCAATATTCGTGGTCTTCATGCAAATATCCAAGACCTTACAGTTGCGTCCAGACAGTATGATATTCTTTTGTGCTCAGAAACTTTGGTTTCTAATATGAGGCACTCATCTGAGCTCCTTATAACTGGTTTTAAGAAGCCAATAATGTTGAAACGTGATGCCATCCCTAGGGCCAGGGGAATGGCGGTGTATATTAGGACAGAGTACCCTGCTTCTCATAAGTCCTGCTATCAATGTGGATGTCATGAGATTCAGGTAATAAAAGTTTGTGGCAGGCATAACAACTTTTATTTATGTTCGATCTACCGGAATCCAGACATGGATGATTCTATCTTCGATTGTCTTCTTACCATTATGGCTAAGATACAAGAAGATGATAGAAAGGCTTCTTTTGTCTTTGTTGGTGATTTTAATGCTCACCATAGGGAGTGGTTAGGTTCTATCTCTCCTACCGATCGCCATGGCTTAAGAGCTTTAGACTTTGCCTCTGAATCAGGCTGTGAGCAAATCATAAATGAAGCTACTCACAGGTCTGGTAATTGCTTGGACCTTGTATACACTGACTCCCCTGGCGTTATAACTGGTAAGGTTGGTTCTCCAGTCGGGACATCTGATCATGCCTTGATTTCATTATTAGTGAAGACTGAGCAGCCTGTCCCTGATATATCATATTCTTGTAAAATTTATATGAAATCCCAAGCAGACTGGAATGGGATTTTACATGATCTTTTGTGCTTGAATTGGTCACAATTATATAATAGTGTAGATCCTGTTGTCCCTTTGAATGAGAATCTAGTCAACATAATTGATAGGCGTATCCCTTCTCGTGTGCTAAGGTACCGAGTGAAGGACAAACCGTGGTTCAATGATGATTGTAGACGTGCTTTTTTGGAGAAGCAGGAGGCCTATCAACTTTGGAAGGGTAACAGATCAGATTTGACCTGGAACAACTATACTCAGCTTCGAGCTTTTGCTCAGAGAGTTTATGCCTCAACTGAAAAGGAGTACAATTTAACCATAAAAGAAACACTTTCTGGTACAACTCAGGAACATAAATGGTGGTCTACCCTTAAATCTGCACTCTTTGGTGTAGATGCAACAGTTCCTCCTTTACTTAAACCAGATGGCTCAGTCACTCACTGTCCAAAGGAAAAGGCAACCCTTTTGGCTGATGTTTTTGACAGTAAACAGAGTAATGAAAAACTTGAACTTCCTCATTCCTGTTTTCCTGAGGCTAAACTAACTAGTTTAGCTTTTCGATCTCGTGAGATTAAAGCTCTGTTGATGGACCTTGATGCTTATGGAGGTGTAGACCCAAATGGTATTTTTCCTTTGTTTTTTATAAAGACAGCAGATTTCTTAGCTCCAAAGTTATCTGTTATTTTGCGCAAGTTAGCAAGAAGAGGAGCTTTTAGCACTAGTTGGAGAATTGGTAATGTTACTCCTCTATGTAAATGTGTTTGTGGTAGCTCAAGTCCCACTGATTACCGCCCAATTTCCATAACTCCCATATTATCTAAAGTTTTTGAACGTCTTCTGGCAAAACGTCTTAATAGGTTTGCTGAAGGTAATCATCTACTCCCTAGTTTGCAATTTGGTTTTCGTAAAGGCCTTTAAGCATGTGATGTCCTTCTTACAATCTCCAATGCTGTACAGAAATCCCTTGATTGTGGTCGGGAAGTTCGTATGATTGGCCTTGATTTTAGTGCTACCTTTGACCGTGTTAATCACGAGGCCCTTGTTTTCAAACTGAAACAGTTGGGAGTGGGTGGGTCGTTTCTTAGCATTATTATTGATTTTTTAAGTAATAGATCTCAAAGAGTTGTTGTTGATGGGCACCATAGTGATTATAGGAATGTGATATCCGGTGTTCCACAGGGTAGTGTTCTTGGCCCATTACTTTTCATACTATATACACATGACATGTGGTTTGGCCTAGAAAACAAGCTTGTTGCATATGCAGATGATGCTACTCTCTTTGCATCAATTCCATCCCATGAATGTAGATCTAGGGTTGGTGAATCCCTTAATAGAGATTTAGCTAGAATTAGTGCATGGTGCAAATTATGGGGTATGAAGTTGAATCCTAACAAAACTCAAAGTATGATTGTAAGTAGGTCAAGGACGGTGGTTCCTCAACATCCGGATCTCAGTATTGATAATGTTTCTTTAAATATGTATGACTCTTTCAAAATTTTAGGTGTGATTCTCGACAGTAAATTTACTTTTGAGAAACATATAAGGTCTGTGTCTTCTTCAATTTCACAAAAAATAGGCTTATTGAGAAAGTCTTTCAAGATTTTCGGTGATCAATCTATTCTGAAGAAGTGTTTTAATTCTTTCATTCTACCTTGTTTTGAGTATTGTTCTCCTGTCTGGTGTTCAGCTGCTGATTCTCATCTTAATTTGTTGGACAGAAACTTACGGTCTATTAAATTTCTTATTCCTGATCTAGATATTAATCTCTGGCACCGTCGTTCAATTAGTTCATTATGTATGTTGCATAAGATTTTTCACAACTCTGACCATCCTTTACATTCAGATCTCCCTGGACAATTCTATCCTGTTCGTAATACTAGGCAGGCAGTTAATTCTAATAGCCAGGCCTTCTCCATCACGAGGCTCAATACTACGCAGTACTCTAGAAGTTTTATTCCATCTGTGACCAAGTTGTGGAATGATCTTCCTAATCGGGTGGTTGAATCAGTAGAACTTCAAAAGTTCAAAGTTGGAGCAAATGCTTTTTTGTTGACCAGGCAGACATAGTCTTTTTATAGTTTATTTATGGCATATTTGTTTTTGATGCTGTTGATAGTTCATTATATGACATGTCTGTTTTGACGTTGTTTCTTATTTTAGAATGATTTATTGTTAATTTGTTCTCTTCATTTATTTATTTCCTTATTTCCTTTCCTCACTGGGCTATTTTTCCCTTTTGGAGCCCCTGGGCTTATAGCATCTTGCTTTTCCAACTAGGGTTGTAGCTTGGATAGTAATAATAATAATAATAATATAGTTTCGTTATCTGTTGAATAAACATTACTTGTATTCACCAATCCTCTCAGTTAGCACCTAACATCAACGTTGCCACACTACTTTTTCCTATTATAAACCCTAGAGCCTACTCACAACAGTCAACGAGAGAGAGAGAGAGAGAGAGAGAGAGAGAGAGAGAGAGAGAGAGAGAGAGAGACTTCATTCCTTCAATCCACTGTTAAGAAGAAGAGCGCTCCTAACAGGCGACACCGCTCTCCAGGCCAAGACAAAACCATTATTTACCTGATCCCATCTACGGCCAGTCTCTGGATTAATTCCTGGCTGGTTCTTGCGCCATATCCGGAATACTAAACACCCCAGGAGTTGACAGGAAAGAGGAAGGAGGATATGACTGGGGAGAGGGATGGGAGAGGGGTCGAGGAAACTCACCTTTATGGAAGGAGGGAATTACAGAGGAATATGAAAGGTGGAGAGAGAGGAGAGAAAAAGGGGAATGGATATGGAAGGGGGAGGAGACATAGAGAAAAGGATCGGGTGGGGAGATAGGTTAGGATATAGAGAGGGCTATTAAAGGGGGGAGGGGGGTGACAGAAAAGAAGATCCAATACAAGACAAATATTGGAACTAAATTTTCCTCAACAGGATCGCTTACAAGGTCAAGTTTCCTTGCACATTACACCCAATTTTTAATGGACTAATTTACATTAATTACATAGGTTTTAAAGGAACGTTGTTATAATGGGCTTTGCGGACCTTTCTTTCATTGGATTTATAATAGTTTCTCAGTGGGAAAAAAAATGACGTCACCTTTTGACTCCCTAAATACAAAACACTTATAAATTTTGATGCAAATCAGAACCATGTGGAATTATTTTGGCGTATATAGAGAGATTAGTTCACCAAACGTTCAGCTGGGCTTCACAAGGCACTAAAAGAGTTGGAAGACCCAGACCTACAATACACGGCTGATGACTATGAAGCGCGAAGTATATGATGAATGGAGAAGTATTGAATTAAAAAGCTCAAGATAGAGACGAATGGCGAAATCTAATCAAGGCGCTTTGCGTCAATAGGCGTAGGAGGAGATAATGATGATATAGAAAAGCAAATGAGAGAGAGAGAGAGAGAGAGAGAGAGAGAGAGAGAGAGAGAGAGAGAGAGAAACTAATTAAAATATAAATTAACCGGAATGTAAATACCTTTAACAAACAGCAGCAAGAAAACTCTACTACTACTACTACTACTACTACTACTACTACAAATAATACCTGCCTCTTGATCAATAGCAAAAGTGAAAAAGCTCCAGGTTGCATTTTAAAGAAGAAAATGAATGAACTACCGAACTTCAAAGAGCATAAGAGTCATTCATTGGAAGAAAAAAAATTACACTCGATCAAGTTTAGATATCTGATTCAGGCTTTCAGTTGGAGCTAATGGAAAAGAGAGAGAGAGAGAGAGAGAGAGAGAGAGAGAGAGAGAGAGAGGAGAGAGAGAGAGAGAGAGAGAGAGATGGGAGGGTTTACAAGGATTTTGTATATCAAAGATATTTTAGTTCATCCGCGGAGACTTCAACATTTGCGCTTTGGTAGAGTGATTTTGTTTAAGCATTTAGAGAGTTTTTATGATCTTGTCTATTTTATTCTTGATTGATTGATTGATTGATTTAAAGTTTTGAACTCGTTTACCGTGTTACTGCGAGAGAGAGAGAGAGAGAGAGAGAGAGAGAGAGAGAGAGAGAGAGAGAGAGAGAGAGAGAGAGAGAGAGAGAGAGAGAGAGAGACAAGAGCTACAAGGGGGATTTTGGATGTCAAAGACTTTTTAGTCCATCTGGGGAGACTCAAAATTTTGATCTTTGGTAGAGCGATTTAGTTTAAGCATTTAGAGAGGTCTTAGGATATTATCTAACTTATTCCTGAACTCGTTTGCCGTATTACTGTGAAGAGAGAGAGAGAGAGAGAGAGAGAGAGGAGAGAGAGAGGAGAGAGAGAGAGGAGAGAGAGAGAGAGAGAGAGAGAGAATGTGTGTCACAGTAACGGGGTTCACAACCTTTCAAGCAAGAGTTGACAATTAGAAAATTACTCAACATCAATTATCAGTAAAAAAAAAAAAAAAAAAAAAAAAAAAAAAAAAAAAAAAAAAAAAAAAACAATATAAATTTCTGTATCATGGCGGCTTACATGTCACTCGGATTATTCAAATACCGTGAATAACATGTTATTTTAATTAGGCTAAAGTACGCTCTTCGCATAAAGTTACCAAAAATAACTAATTTTAAAACAATTTTGAATATAATGTCCACTCACGGTGATCCCTGAAGATCAGGTACGAATTAACCCAGTGTTTAAAACCATGTCGTCACTCACCTGAAAAGAAAAATAACCAAATATTACTAACACTGAAAGAATAATTAATATTATCCAAACAGTAATATTGCTTACAAATTACAGAACAGGAGAGAAACAATATATTAACATTTTGACGTTGTTACTGTTTTTAGAATGATTTATTGTCAATTTGTTCTCATCATTTATTTATTTCCTTATTCCCCTCTCCTCGCTGGGCTACTTTTCCCTATTGGAGCCCTTGGACTATAGCATCTTGCTTTTCCAACTAGGCTTGTAGCTTGGCGGCTAGTAGTAGTAGTAGTAGTTAGTAGTAGTAGTAGTAGTAGTAGTAGTTAGTAGTAGTAGTAGTAATAATAATAATAATAATAATAATGGGATCTATTTTTTGATAGCCGATTGGAAACGTCCCTGCCTATAGCAATCTGTTGGATAGGGGTTCGAGACCCGCTCAAGCTCGATAGTTTCTTGTAGAGTCTGAAACTGCATCATTCTTGAGAGCTAGGAGACTACAGGTCTACCTGCTGAGTCATCAGCAACCATTGACTGGCCCTCCCTGGTCCTAGCTTGATAAAGAGAGAACTTAGGCGCTGATCATATTATGGTCAGTCTCAATAACACTGTCACTGTCCTATGCCTCTGCCATTCATGAGCTACCTTTAAAACTTGAAATATTGGAGCTAAATATTCAACCAACGTCTTGTCTAGTTTCAGAGAAGAAATACAAGAAGGTGTTGCATATTCAAAGCAAAACAAATATGACCCTATTTCTGCATGATATAAATAAACAAGTAAATAACTGAAAATACAAATAAACAGTTGAATAAATACATGATTAAATCATCATGTAGATAACTGAAAAAATAATAAGATTGAATAGATAAGTATAAACCTGAACAGGTAAACAAGATAAATATGAAAATTAAGCAACAAAAAATCTCATTGTAAACAAAATTTCGATACTCCTAAAAAAGAAATAAAGAAAATAACCAAAATAAGAAAATTGCAAAAAGACAGAAACAGGAAAAACATAGAAAAATAATATGCTTAAGACGATTGAAAGCCATGGGAAACAGAAGTAAAAACAAAAAATAAAAGAAAACTTCAGAGATTTAAAGTACTATTTTAATATATTACTACTTTCAATTTTCAAAGAACTTTGCTCCCCTCCTTCATAACACGACCTTCGTTGCTATAACAAGAAGATTAATAATTACAAACCAATCAATCAATGGTTTTTGAGAAAACAAAATGAATGGCGAACCAATAGAATACTATATTCTCAATTGTATTTCAAATGTGTAGCCAATTATTTAATTAATATGCCAAGTAAAAATATACAAAATTAAATAAAATCTACGGGAAATGTTT
>NC_090727.1:133101706-133106706 GCF_036898095.1 Palaemon carinicauda | reverse complement strand
ATATGTGTGTGTGTGTGTATGTGTGTATATATATATATGTGTATATGTATGTATGTATATATATATATATATATATTATATAAACATATATATGTGTGTGTATCTATATATATATATATATATATATGTATGTATGTATGTATGTGTCTGTGTTTTATATGTATACAATAAAAAGGATGCGTTTACCACAGCAACAACTTTAAGGATAAAAAAAAAAAATATGTATCGAGTGGAGTTCGAAAATGCTATTTCTAGACCTTGCACCTTGCCTGCAACATTAATAGACATCGAGTAATCCATTACCATCATGTTGATCTTTAACAAAAATAACAATATTATAAATAATTTGAAATTAATGTATGATATATAAAGTAAAAGGTTTGTACGATATAACGGCAGGAAACGGATGGTATCTAACGGAATTAATTTTACATAATTATCCAGGACACTTAATAAATAAGAAACATTATTGTATATTACAATAATCACAATGATGAGTCCTATATTTAGCACTGCGCTATTTTTCACTGTTTGAGCCCTGGAGCTTATAGCATCCTGCTTTTCCAACTAAGGTTGTAGTGTAGCTTGCCTAGTGGTAATAACAACAACAACAACAGCAACAACAACAACAACAATAATAATAATATCATTGCTAATGATATACCACGAATTGTGTAAGGACTTTGCACACTAATATTGTTACACCATCATTATAATTATTAGATTTATATGGAAAGAACAACAAATAATACCATTAGTACAATTCCTATTAATCTTACAGCATTGGACGCTGGCAACTATTACTGAAAACACTTGTACTAATATCACTATACACAGGACAATAAGCAATACACTGGATGTACAGAGAACACAGCACTTTCCATTTATACATACTGTAGAACACAGCCTTCCATCTTTTCTTAATCTTCTGCACCAATGCTCAGTTTCATCTTATATGTTCAGATTAATTAAAAGTAAAATCTATTTGCAAAAAGACTAAAAAATCCTGTAATAATAATAATAATAATAATAATAATAATAATAATAATAATAATAATAATAATAGAGGGGCACTCAGTAGAGCGCAGACCTCCGTCGCGGCAGCTGATTTCTCGACCTTTTACTCGACCGTGACCTTGACCTTCCAAAATGTAATAATTTCCAGCTTTTTACATAACAGTTAATCCCTGCAAGTTTCATTACTCTACAATTAAAATTGTGCCCAAGAAGCTGTTCACAAAGAAACACACACATACACACACAAACAGGGGGTTAAACATAACCTTCTTCCAAATTCGTTGGTTGGGGTAATAATAATAATAATAACAATGATAATAATAACTAGCGGAACCCGTGTAAATCACATGAAATTATATTTTCAATACTAATTATCTTGTTCCTAACCTATACATGTTTGAATAAAATGTCCCGAGATTAATTTTATAATCTAGGTTATGGAAATTGATAGAACTCAATTTTTTGTCTAATATTTAAAAAAAAGTCAGGTGCTAAAGACAAAATTAGGAAAATGATAAAAGATGTGATTTGGTTAAGTAATCAAACTCTAATGTGAATTTGTAAGAGTATACCATGAAATTATTTCCGTTTTCTTTAAAGCTTGAATTTGTAAGAGTATACCCTGACATTATTTCCGTTTTCTTTAAAGTGAGAGACAAAATAAACACCACACACGCTATCGTATTAATATATAGATAATGAAGATGATGATATCATTATCATAATCAGCAAAAAAAAAAAAAAAAAAAAAATATTCCACCATCAATGTACAAAAGGGTTAATATCACAAGCCAATCACAATCAATAACAATTACAAATAACTCTATTCATAACGAACCCGTCAACACAATCTCGTCAAGTGATGGGTGATTCCACATTATGATGGAATAACCAAATGCTTTTCAGGGGGAGGGAGGACTGTGGGTAGTGAAGTAGGGAGGGGGAATGAGAGGAGGGGAAAGGGAGGGGGAAGAGAATCCATATCAATTATCGATTCTGTTTAATATTTATGAATAAAAAAATGAATAGCAAATATAAAGAGCGAGTTAGCGAGTCGTTCAATTTCACGAATACGTTCGAGAGATATGACATCTGAAGAACAATTGAGGAAAATGGGATAAGAGAGGAAATTAAGTTTACGCTATTCGTTACGGTGTTAATTAACAAGCCGAGGTAGCTGTTGATGGAGATGATAAACAATAATAATAACATTAACATCAATGGAAACAGTGATGATGGAAACGAGGATATTCTTAACACTTGAAGGAGGGCTTGACGAAATTAAGATTTGAAAAAGATAATAATTACAATAGAAAAATAGTTTTGTAAAATAGCATTCAAAATAATTTGATACGCTTGCATTTAAAATTTTATAAAATTGCATTGAAAATAAGTTGATAAAATTGCATTTAATATAAGTTGATAAAATTGCATTCAAACTAATTTGATAAAATTGCATTGAAAATAATTTGATAAAATTGCATTTAATATAAGTTGATAAAATTGCATTCAAACTAATTTGATAAAATTGCATTGAAAATAATTTGATAAAATTGCATTTAATATAAGTTGATAAAATTGCATTCAAACTAATTTGATAAAATTGCATTGAAAATTGGTTGATAAAATTGCACTTAATATAAGTTGATAAAATTGCATTAAAACTAATTTGATAAAATTACATTCAAAATAAATTTATCAAATTGCAATTGGAAAATGATAAAAACATTGCACTTTAAAAAATAAAGTAAGAGAACTTGTATGCACAAGTTTTAAAAATCACATTTAAAAACTAAACTGATTAAAAACACTTAAAAATTAAGCTAACAAAACTGCACTTAAAAAGTATGTAGGCAAAACATTGCCTGACCCTCCCTGGACCTTGGGTGGAGAGAGGCCTTGGGCGCTTCTTATACGTACTATTGGCCACAAGTATTCTTACACACATCAAATTCGTCTCAACAATAACCATACTTTTGCCCAATAGAGATGTATATACGATCAGTCTCTAGGGCATTGTTCTGCTATGGCACTGTCACTTTCCCTTGACTCTGTCATTCACGAGCAACCTTAAGGCCGGGAGCACACTAGCGACTCTGTGGCGCCACAAAGCCACGCCACGCCTGTGGCGGGGATGAGCGACAGAGAGCCACAGTCGCTTGCCACAGTCGCTAGTTTGCGCGGCAAAACTTGAAAACAATGGAAACCTATGGGAGACCACATCCCCGCCACAGGCGTGGCGTGGCTTTGTGGCGCCACAGAGTCGCTAGTGTGCTCCCGGCCTAAAACCTTTAAAATCGAAAAAGAGGTACTATTGAAATAGTACAACAGAAAGGAACATAACTTGGCAAAGAATCAATTTTTAGCTTATATGACAGAGCTAAACTATTTCTACACTTATGTAACCATGTTAGAACATATGTGAATAGGCCCCTTTCCTTTTAATTACAAACAAAAAACACACGAATATTATATATATATATATATATATATATATATTTATATATATATACATATATATATTTATATATACATATATACATATATATATTTATATATACATATATACAAATATATATATATATATATATATATATATGTATACACACACACGCACACATATACATATATATATATATATATATATGTGTGTGTGTGTGTGTGTCTTATAACTGTAGTCGAACAGTTTAACATGTTTCTTCAAAAAGGCCCATAAAAGAAACAAAGGGAATATAAATAAATCACTATATTTCGACAAATACACATTGACCCTCCTCAAGGTGTAAAGCACTAAACACCTTGAAAGGGGCCAATTGTATTGGTCGAAATATAATGATTTATTTATATTTCCTTTGTTTCTTTTACGGGCCTTTTGTAAGAGACATGTTACACTGTTTGATTACAGATATAAGATATATATATATATATATATATATATATGTATACATTATTTCTGTTTTCTTTAAAGCGTGAATTTGCAAGAGTATACCATGACATTCTTTCCGTTTTCTTTAAAGCGTGAATTTGTAAGAGTATACCATGAAATTATTTCCGTTTTCTTTAAAGCGTGAATTTGTAAGAGTATACCATTAAATTATTTCTGTTTTCTTTAAAGCGTGAATTTGTATATTATGTATATGTATATGTATGTATATATATAAACATATATATATATATATATATATATACAGCACATAAACAATTATATTTGCTTTCAAGATAAAGAAATTAATAAAACGTGTCAAATATAATTTTTATCACACAGTCTTTGTTCCCGACAAGAGAACACAATCATCAGGGGTAATCTCTCCAACACTCGAACACTTTGGAATTACCAGCAACAAAACACTAGACGCAAAAGAGAAAAAAAAGGCAGAAAAGAAACGTCAGCCTCAAATCATAAGAATTAATTAGTTTTTAATTAAAGTTGGGATGAGTGTCGACAAACAGCCTTTTCCTTCTGTTGCTGCTAACGCTGATTAATTCCACAGAGAGAGAGAGAGAGAGAGAGAGAGAGAGAGAGAGAGAGAGATATATTATATGAGTGTTAATTCCAAAAGCCTGTTCGGCACAGAAAATCTATCAAAATGATGGTACCAACTCGAAGGGCTATTGAGAGAGAGAGAGAGAGAGAGAGAGAGAGAGAGAGAGAATATATTATATGAGGGTGTCAATTCCAAAGGCTGTTCGGTAGAGAAAATCTATCAAAATGAAGGTACCAACTCGAAGGGCTATTGAGAGAGAGAGAGAGAGAGAGAGAGAGAGAGAGAGAGAGAATATATTATATGAAAGTGTTAATTCCAAAGGCTGTTCAGCAAAGAAAAACTCAAAATGAGTGTACATACTCGAAGGGCTATTGAGAGAGAGAGAGAGAGAGAGAGAGAGAGGGAGAGAGAGAGAGAGAGATAAAATGTAATATGAGGGTGTTAATCCAAAGGCTGTTAGGCACAGAAAAACTATCAAAATGAGGGTACCAACTTGAA
>NC_090727.1:133096706-133099206 GCF_036898095.1 Palaemon carinicauda | reverse complement strand
GTTGAGTTCCTAAGTCAATGGAAGCTCAGTTTCTTGGGACAGGGTTCGATTCCCTGGCAGACCAGAAGCTATTATCTTTGAGTTGATTCCCCCTTGGGTCTCTGATCCCGAGGTAGAGAGAATCCAGGTATTAGTAGGAGTATAATGTATGGCTTATATGAAGATATATATATATATATATATATACATACGCATATATATACATATATATATATATATATATATATATGGAATATATATCTATATCTATATGTGTAAGTGATTCCAAAGAGAGAGAGAGAGAGAGAGAGAGAGAGAGAGAGAGAGAGAGAGCTCTAAATCTAGGGGATATGATAACTTTAGTATAGTAAATCATCAACTAAAGGTACCAGATGAGATCACCGAGCAAGTCAAAAAGCAAAAAGGGCACGCACTGTTAACTGGAACTATGCACCTGGTAGTCAGAGGGCTCTTGAAAGTGAAAAAAAAACATTTCAATATACAGATTTTCTCTCAAAGTTAAACTACTTATAATAGTGGATATACAGATTTTCTCTCAAAATTAAACTACTTATAATAGTGGATATACAGATTTTCTCTCAAAGTTAAACTACTTATAATAGTGGATAATGGTAATGATTTCATAATGCCTTTCATATCATCTAAAATACAAATATTTTAACAGGATAGGAAGTGTGGCGATGCGTATAAGCCACTGCACCTGTCACTATCAAATTACTTTTTTAACTGCTGAGTCATGGATGTAACGTCATAAATAAAATGTACATAAAAATGTATATAGAAAGATTATGAGAAATATAGTGTGTGTATATATATATATATATATATGTGTGTGTGTGTGTGTGTGTATGTATGTATGTATGTATAGTATAAATTATAATTTTGCACACTTAGACGTGTTTTTCATATTCATATACGACATATTCAGAAATCCAATGGAGATTCTACTCAAAGACAATAGCATCTGGTCGGCCGGGGAATCGAACCCGGACCCAAGAAACTGAGGTTCCATTTACTTAGCAACTCAGCCACAAAGATATATATATATATATATATATATATATACATACATGTGTATGTGTGCTATATAATCATTATACAAATCTATGTACCATGTTATCTATGACATTACTGAAACAAACTCATGTTTTGGTAGCCTGGTCTTCAAAATACCATAACAAAATGAGCCTTCGCCTTCAATAACACTCTCTCTCTCTCTCTCTCTCTCTCTCTCTCTCTCTCGTTGCTCTTGAATAAAGGATCCTTGCAATCCAAACACAAGTGTAGAATCAAACATAAAACAAATAAACGGTTTCCTCAGAATGAGCCTCAACATCAAAATGGCCGAAATCGTTTAGAGAGAGAGAGAGAGAGAGAGAGAGAGAGAGAGAGAGAGAGAGAGATCAACTCATTTCAAGGGGATAGGTAGAAATGGGATGGTGACAATGGCGCAGTCGGTAAAGCATCTCCTCTCTCTCTCTCTCTCTCTCTCTCTCTCTCTCTCTCTCAGTTTTACTATACAAAATCTACAAAAGCCAGTGAAGCAAGAGACCTACAACATAATACATTTTTAGGGCACTAACTCAACAATATGGTATAGTTTAAATATTTGCTCAGTTTATTTCAGGGAATGTACTAAAAATTTTATATGAGAGAGAGAGAGAGAGAGAGAGAGAGAGAGAGATATGGAGAGAGAGAGAGAATTTGATTTCGTGGTTCTACATATATACGAAATATACATTCGAAAGACTTTCATGTCTTTATACACATATATACATGCAAAAAAACATATGTGCCAGTGCACCTGACTATACATGCATTCATACATATTCACAAGACCCATGAAATTGAGGGGTTGTCGCCCCCCTTCGCTTTTCCTCAGGTGTAAGTTAGAGCAAAGACATTTGCCCTGTCAGACTTACAAGCCTCTTGATTTATTTATATGTATAAAAAAAGCGGAGAATTGTCTTATGGGAGCGATATAAAGTGACGATTTTTCAAAGGAAAGGCCTAAGGCGTACCTTACTACAGTGAGAGAGAGAGAGAGAGAGAGAGAGAGAGAGAGAGAGACATTTTCTCAATCATAAGTAATGCCTAATCTACTAATTCGTCAGATATATTGTCTTGTAACTTTAGTAAATCGAGTTTATAAATAATAATAATAATAATAATAATAATAATAATAATAATAATAATAATAATAGAAATAATAATAATCACAGTGAAATTATACTACACTGCCGCCGGAGACTATATAGAGATATTATTATTATTATTATTATTATTATTATCAAGTCACAACCCAGGTTGGAAAAGCAGGATGCTATAAGCCCAGGGGCTCCAACAGGGAAAATGGCCCAGTTTGGAAAGAAAACAACGAAAAATAAAATATTTTAAGAATAGTAGCATTAAAATATATATCTCCTATACAAACTATAACAACTTTAACAAAACAAGAGGAAGAGAAATAAGATAGAATAGCGTGCCCGGGTGTACCCTC
>NC_090727.1:133089206-133094206 GCF_036898095.1 Palaemon carinicauda | reverse complement strand
TCTGTCCCACACTTCATCACCGGTTAATCCCTTTGATCGAAGGTCATCCTTGATACAGTCCATCCACCTTCGCTTTGGTCTCCCTCTCCTTCTCGTTCCCTGTACCTCCATTTCCATCACTCTCCTCCCAATATAATGTTCATCTCTTCTCATGACATGACCATACCACCTCAGTCTACTTTCTTGGATCTTATCTGATAGTTTTCCAACTCCTGTGGTACCCCTAATTACCTCATTCCGTATCTTATCTCTTCTTGTCACCCCGCACATCCATCTCAACATTCTCATCTCTGCCACATCCATCTTCTTCTATTCTGTCTTCTTTATTGCCCACGCCTCCGCTCCATACATCATTGCCGGTCTCACAACTGTCCTGTGTACTTTGCCTTTCAACTTAACCCCTATTTTCCTGTCGCATAGTACTCCACGCACTTTTTTCCAATTCTTACATCCTGCTTGTATTCTGTGGTTTATTTCTGCCCCAAGATCACCATCCTCTGCAACTGTTGATCCTAAATACTTGAAATTTTCAACTCTTTTCAATCGCTCTCCTTGTAAACTAACTTCCCCATTCACGCCATTTTTCAATCTCAAATACTCTATCTTTTTCCTGCTGATCTTCAATCCTCTATTTTCCATTTCTCTTCAGTTAGACACAAAATATCAGATAATTTCATAATTTCAGTGGTTGGTATTACTATGAATAGAGATCTAATCCCATACAGTAAAAAACCAACAATACTGATAAAAATAATCACTATAAAGGTCAAATATTTTGACCATAAAAATAAGAAAATTACGTATCAATTTCGTATCTATTATAAAGAATTCCGTCGCCAATAAAGCGTTGGTACAAACTTTGTTTTGCTGCATCTGTTCGACTGAATAAATGGAATTCTCTGCATTTTACTTTAAAAGCTGAGAGAGAGAGAGAGAGAGAGAGAGAGGAGAGAGAGAGAGAGAGAGAGAGCGAAAAATTCAATATTCACTTTGCTTACCAATCTTCTGTAAAAATATGACTATTGAATTTTTTTCCCACTGGACATGAATGCGTTTGACAACACTGAAGTTTCATATTCCAAACTTGGAAAAGAATTTTGTTTGATAGAAAATTACGAAGAAATTCTATCGTTAAATTGATGTAAAATTGAGCCATGGGTTAATTCTGTGAGATTTAACACTTGAAGGCTTTAAAGGCCGCTCATGAATGACAGAGCCAAGGGACAGCGATATTGTCCTATCAAGCAGGACAATGCCCTAGAGACTGACCATATATATATACATAAGAAATATTTATTTTAATGTTGTTACTCTTGTTACCTAAAATATTTTATTACTTCTAATGTTGTTACTCTTGTTACTTAAAATATTTTATTACTTCTCTTATTTCCTTGTTTCTTTTCCTCACTGGGCTATTTCCCCTGTTGGAGCCCCTGGGCTTATAGCATCCTGCTTTTCCAACTAGGGTTGTAGCTTAGCAAGTAATAATAATAATAATAATAATCAGCGTATAAGCCCCCATCTTCACCCAAACTAGGACCAAGAAGGGCCAAACAATGGTTGCTGATGACTCAGCAAATAGACCTATAAGCTCCCACAAACCCCTTATCCTTAGCTCACAAGATGGTGAGGTTGAAGCGACCAAAGGAACTGACGAGTTTGAGCGGACACGAACCCCAGTCTGGCGATCACCAGGCAAGGACATTACCACATAGACCACACCAACAGTGAGTTTATTTTTTTACGACGAGACTGTGCTCTTGTTCAAAAATAGATACATTGGGAAGGTCTCTATATTTTCTGCCATCAGTCTATTCTGAGGATATGATTTGATTATTTAATTCTGCATGTTTTGAATATTGTTCTCTTGTCTGATCTTCATTGTCCTGCTTGCTAGGGCAATGTCACTGCCCCTTACCTCTGTCATTCATGAGCGGCTTTTAAACCATTAAACGCCCGTATGAAAAAAAAAAAAATAATGAAATATGAAAGGCCATAAAAATCATTAAAAAAAAAATAATAAAAATAACATATCTCCTGAAGATAAAAAAAAAAAAAAAAAAAAAAAAAAAAAAAAAAACTGCTAACCTCCCTGAAATAATAGAAGAATAAAAAGTCTCCCGATTCGGAGCGGTTCCTTCGCATAAAAATGCGAAAGCATTGAATATGCAAATAAAGGAAAAGAGAAAATAAAAAATACTAAGAGGACTGGAGAGAGAGAATATTCGTTGTACTCATGGACGCAAATCGCAACTGACTGCCAGTAAACTTGATGGGGGGAAATGGAAGCCTCGAATCATATTACTTTACAAAATGACAAAAAGTGATTGGGGAAATGATAAAATACTTTTGTTCGTGAGTAAATGTAATAACATAAAAAAAAAAAAAAAAAAAAAAAAAAAAAAAAAAAAACTGATGGAAAACAAAAAAGTGGTCGGTTGCAATAATTGCCTTGCAAAAAGTAAAGGGATTGAATAGAGAAAGTTATGGGTAATTTCATGAAATCTAGATTTTGTTACTGTCAGATTTTTCATTATGAATACCCAAATGATTCGCATCCTTCAAGATATATTAACTTATATTCTTGTTTCAAACACACACACACATAAAGAACTTATATATAAAACATATTTACAATACACACACACACACACACACACATATATATATATATATATAATATATATACATATAAATAACTTATATATAAGACATATTTACAATATACACACACACATATATATATATACACACACATATATATATATATATATATATGTGTGTGTGTGTGTGTATGTAAATATAAATACATATATACATATATATATATATATATATATTAAACAGCAATAGCAACAAATGCAGCCGTTTCTAGTCCACTACAAAACAAAGGCCTCCTTATTCGTGTTTAGGGTTTGGCCATTTTCATCACCAGGCTGGCCACTGCAAATTGGTGATGGTGGGAGAATTTAAGTCTGTCCGCTTACAGCAAACCAACAAAGTATGGGTGACCCTGACAGGTAAAACTTTATTGATCCTGGTAATATACAAACCCATTCACCACATTAAAGTGTGTGTGTGTATATACATACATACAATCTTATCCGTACTGCTTTACATTTTTGGCTGATGAAAAACTTGAAAAATAAATAAACCTTATGGTTCTGTTGCTGTCCGCACGTCATTCAACAATCTATCTCTACATCAACGCAATCAAACAACTGAAATGAGCAAAACTAAGTCGAAAACACAAAAGCGAAGCCGAAGAACGGATTCAAAACTCTGCTTCGACTCCAGGCTTTGCCTCAACGGAACTGTATTTTAACCTTGATTGGATTCCCTTATTTCTAGTGACATAATCACAAGATGAGAGAGAGAGAGAGAGAGAGAGAGAGAGAGAGAGAGAGAGGATATGAAAGACAATCTTATTCGTACTGCTTTACATTTTTGGCTGATGAAAAACTTGAAAATAAATAAACCTTATGGTTCTGTTGCTGTCCGCAGGTCATTCAACAATCTATCTCTACATCAACGCAATCAAACAAATGAAACGAGCAAAACTAAATCGAAAATACAAAACCGAAGCAAAGAACGGATTCAAAGCTCTGCTTCGACTCCAGGCATTGCCTCAACGGAACTGTATTTTAACCTTGATTGGATTCCCTTATTCCTAGTGTCATAATCACAAGATGAGAGAGAGAGAGAGAGAGAGAGAGAGAGAGAGAGAGAGAGAGGGAGGGAGAGAGGGAGATCACGAAGACAATCTTATCTATACAGATTTACATTTTTTTGCGGATTTAACAATCTATCTCTACATCAACGCAATCAAAAAACTGAAATGAGCAAACTAAATCGAAAATACAAAAGCGAAGCCGAAGAAAGGATTCAAAACTTTGCTTCGACTCAGGCTTTGCCTCAACGGAACTGTATCTTAACCTTAATTGGATTCCCTTATTCCTCGTGTCATGATCACAAAATGAAAGAGAGAGAGAGAGAGAGAGAGAGAGAGAGAGAGAGAGCCATAAACAATATAAAACGCACTTGGAAGCCGTAAAGTTTTAACGGTCACTTGAATGCGGCCATGAAATACCGGTATTTCTCCTCCAAACGTTTTGCCACTGTCTTCGGAGATGCGTTACTCTCCTTTAAATACTTTGGGAGAGCCTACTCTCTATGTCATACAAAACGTAAAAAAAATATATACAACTAACTCAAAGTTAAGGACACCTTGCAATGGAGGTCTCTCTCTCTCTCTCTCTCTCTCTCTCTCTCTCTATATATATATATATATATAATATATATAATATATATATATTTATATATATATAAACATATTAAATACATACATATATGTATATAGCATATATATATATTATATATATATATACATATATATAAATAGATATATATATATATATATATATATATACATATATATATATATGTGTGTAAGCCCAAATCCACACCCAAATATGCAAAACCACTTTCTTACAAACTTGCAAACAGAAAAGAACGTTATCTAAAGTTCTTCGAACGTTTACATTATTTAATTTGCCTTTCGAAAGAAATTTATAGGCCTTTTGACCCCCACCCCTCCTCCTCCTTTCTACAAATGACATTCTGATGAACCTAATGAAGGTTTGCATCAGTCATGCCACATTAATGGAGAGAGAGAGAGAGAGAGAGAGAGAGAGAGAGAGAGAGACTAATCAAATTTCATTAGATACACAGACGTGGAATATCAACTTTATCTTTTTATTGCTGCAACTATTTACTTGTCTACTAAGTTCGGGAACAATTATGACAAATCCCCCCTTTTTAAAGCTGACAATATCTCTCTCTCTCTCTCTCTCTCTCTCTCTCTCTCTCTGTATATATATAATATATATATATATATACAAAAACTTCCCAACTTCCCAAGAAGTTACCATTCAAAATTCTCTCTCTCTCTCTCTCTCTCTCTCTCTCTCTCTCAAGATGAGTCGCCAGGGTAAGAACTA
>NC_090727.1:133085446-133088706 GCF_036898095.1 Palaemon carinicauda | reverse complement strand
CTTCTTCCTTTATTCTTATATTCTTCCAATGAAGCATATCTCATTTCCTTTTAAGTGTTTCTTCTCTTCATCACTCCTTCCATTTTTTCTATTACTATTTCTCCTCTTATTCTTACATTTATACAACGAAATATGTCCTGTTTCCTCTGAAATCTTCATATTGTTCCTCCTCCTCCTCCTCCTCCTCCTTCTTCTTCTTCTTCTTCTTCTTCTTCTTCTTAATGCAATCATAAGATACTCCCCCTTTTCCTCCTCCTCCTCCTCTTCTTCTTCCTCTTCTTCTTCTTCTCCTCTGTTTAATGCAATCATAAGCTACTCCCCCTTTTCTTCTTCCTCCTCCTCCTCCTTCTTCTTCCTCCTCCTCCTCCTTCTTCTTCTCTGTTTAATGTAATATAAGCTACTCCCCCTTCTCCTCCTCCTCCTCCTCTTCTTCTTCTTCTTCTTCTTCTTAATGCAATCATAAGCTACTCCCCCTTTTCCTCCTCCTCCTCCACCTCCTCCTCCTCCTTCTTCTCTTCTTCTTCTTCTTCTCTGTTTAATGCAATATAAGCTACTCCCCCTTCTCTTCCTCCTCTTCGTCTTCTTCTTCTTCTTAATGCAATCATAAGCTACTCCCCTTTTCCTCCTCCTCCTCCTCTTCTTCTTCTTCTTCTTCTTCTTCTTCTTCTTCTTCTTCTTCTTCTCCTCCTCCTCTTTCTTCTTCTCTTCCTCCTTCCCTCCTCCTCTGCTTAATGCAATCATGAGCTCGCTCATCTTGAAACAGAGTGACGCACCTCAAGGTGGTTGAGTTCTTGTTCATGCCACACAAATGCTTTTGGCTAGACCCCTTGCTTGCGAAGGCACAGTGCTCGCGAAGGTTATGGAAATTAAATGTTATTTCAAGGAGTGTTTTTTCCTGGAGTTTTGTTTATATAAAGCGGTTCCTGGTGATTTTCAACTGGTCGTTGAATGATATTTATTGAGATTTTATAACTTGCTAGTTTGGTGTTTAAAAATTGTTCGTGATTATTTTTTCATTATATTTTTTATTATATATTATATCATCATCATCATCATCATCATCATCATCATCTCCTACACCTATTGACGCAAACGGCCTCGGTTAGATTTCGACAGTCGTCTCTATCTTGAGCTTTTAACTGAATAGTTCTCCATTCATCATCTCCTACTTCGCGCTTCATAGTCCTCATCATCATCATCATCATCATCGCCTACGCCTATTGACACAAAGGGCCTCGGTTAGATTTCGACAGTCGTCTCTATATTGAGCTTTTAAATCAATACTTCTCCATTCATCATCTCCTACTTCGCGCTTCATAGTCCTCAGCCATGTAGGCCCTGGTCTTCCAACTCTTCTAGTGCCTTGTGGAGCCCAACTGAACTTTTGGTGAACTAATCTCTTTATTATGTGTTATATAGTCATGGCTTTATTTATATCACAAAGATTAAATGCTATTTATTGAAGTTTTATATAGACATGCTCTATTAGTATTATAAACATTGAATTTTATTTATTAAAGATGTATTATATTGACATGCTCTATTGGGATTATAAAGATTGAATATTATTTATTAAAATTTTATTATTAAATCATGCCTTATTGATATAAAATAGTTCGTGAAGATTTTCCAAAGCCATATTTGCAAAGATAAAACTTAAGCCTTTTTTTTTTTATTTAATTGCGTGAAATATTTTTATCTCAAGGTTAAATGTAATTTTTATATGTACATATTAAAAATAATACAGAATTTTCATCAATTTATTTCTGATCATTAAATAAACATATAAATAAATATTGAATTCTGATAAATAAATAAATATTATTAAATTTTGTTGATGGATGATTCAATACCTATTGTAGCACAAAGTATCCTTATAATTAATTTGGTTCTTTAATACTTCCCATATTTTTTTTTCTGCCAATCTTAAATTAGCTCCTCTCGGTTTTCATTTTCATCATTGGTACCTCAGTGTATGGCTATTACCGTAAGTTTCACTACTAATGTTAGAATTTCCTATATATAATGAAAACCAAGTGTCTAGGCATATATATATATATATAGTATATATATATATATATATATATATATATATATATATGTATGTATAGTATATATATACACATACACTATTGTGTGTGTGTGTATATATATATATATATATATATATATATATATATATATATTATATATATATATATATAATTATATATACGTATGTATATATATTCATACATATATATTTATATATACATACACATATATATATGTATATATATATACATATATATAGAATATATATAGATATCTATATATATGTATCCTGTCACGCTGAAGGGCAACCACTTGGAAAACAACAGTCTCCCACGAATTGCTCAAACTCGCGTGTCGTACTTAGTAAAGGGATGGGGGATGAATGTGTGTGTGTGTGTGTGTGTGGTATGTTCATATCTAAATATTACCCGTTATTTTAGGAAGGTCACGTACGTTAGTTACAATCTATCAATAATATTAATAAAAAAAGAAAAAATCCGTGAATTTTATTGAATAGAGGGGGCTCTCAGTAGAGCGCAGACCTCCGCCGCTGCAGTTTATTTCTCGACCTTTTGCTCGACCGTGACCTTGACCTTCCAAAATTTAATCATTTCCAGCTTTTTACATAATTAATCCCTGCAAATTTCATCCCTCTACGATTAAAGTTGTGGCCAGGAAGCTGTTCACAAACAAACACACTCAGACAAACAGGGGTTAAAACATAACCTCCTTCCAACTTCGTTGGCGGAGGTAATAATGCAAATTACATATCTTAATGGCCACTTGAGATTCAATAGTGTCGTTTTAAATTTACGGCTTATTTATGTTCTTGGGAAAAGCGGGAGAACGGACTTATGTGACACGCTTTACAAAGAAAGTCAATCTCGGAATGTCTCCGCTGGCGGAGTTACCTAGAATGGAGTTTCTTTTAGGCCTACAAGACTGAAGAAACTGCGCCGGAGGCCTATTTATTCTGGGAGCTTTATTGCCTCCTGGAGTTTACTCACATGTTGCTTCATCTATTCCGGCCTTGAATAATTGAATAGAGACGTGTTTACTTCTAGAGGTTTTCCTGAATATTTTTTTTTTTTTTTTTTTTTTTTTTTTTTTTTTTTTTTTTTTGAATTTCAGAAATTCTTTGGTGGTTTATTTATTTTCATCCGTGTGCGGTTACATATTCATGTGCCTTCTCGTATTCTTGTTTAGATTTGCATATGAAATCCTTC
>NC_090727.1:133070446-133080446 GCF_036898095.1 Palaemon carinicauda | reverse complement strand
TTTGCTGTTTATGTAATGTAATACGTTTGGTTAGTGTAATTTCATTGCCATAACAATTTCTAACATGCGTAGATATTGCCAAAATACATCTCGATATTTATGTGCAATGCCAAATTCCTAAAATATGCTAGTATTGTTAAAAAAAAAATTGCTGATAATGCAATAATTTTTTCCAAATTATTTAGGTATTCCTAAATATTTAATTAAATGATTTTGATATTGTCGAATATTTTTCCAAATTATGTAAGGAATTTCTAAAGATTCAATTAAATGATTTTGATATTATCGAACTATGTATCCAAATGATGTAGGTATAGTCTAAAGTTTTTTCTGCTGTAGTAGTTATTGCCGTTTCCCCCCAAAACCTTCATGTATTGCAGAAAGATTTCCCAAATTGTGTAGGTATTGCCAGACTGTTTTTCAATTGCTGCAAGTATTGCCAAGATTTCTTTTCAAAGTCTGTAGATAATGAGGAAAAGATTCCGAAATTCCATAGGTAGTGCCGAAAATTTTCGAAAATTCTGTAGGTGTTGACAATATATATATATATATATATATATATATATATATATATATATATATATATATATAATATCAAAATATTGCAGGTATAGCCAAATTACTTTCAAAATTCTCCAATCAAAGTCAAAAATTCTCCAATCGTTGTCAAGAGTTCTCAAATCATTGTCGAAATTGCTCCTTAAATGTTGTAGATATTGCTATAAATATTTTGCAATTATTGTCGAAAATTCTCTTTAAAAGCTGTCGACATTTAGGAAAATTCTCCTTAAATGCTGTCGACATTTTCGAAACTTCTCCTTAAATGCTGTAGACATTTTGGAAAATACTCCTTAAATGGTGTAGACATTATAGAAAATTCTCATTAAATGCTGTAGACATTTTTGAAAATTCTCCTTAAATGCTGTAGACATTTTGGAAAATTCTCCTTAAATGCTGTAGACATTTTGGAAAATTCTCCTTAAATGCTGTAGACATTTTGGAAAATTCTCCTTAAATGCTGTAGACATTTTGGAAAAATCTCCTTAAATGCTGTAGACATTTTCGAAAAATCCCCTTAAATGCTGTAACATCGCCGAAATTGTAGAGTAAATTCATGACCCAGTCTCACTTCACTCAATAACCAACTCCACCTTGTTTGTTCTCAAAAACGTTGAAGACGAGCCCCCCCCATCCCCCCCCCCTCCCCCCATGTCTTATACATCCGAATCGTAAGCTGTAAGTCTCCATTTAATTCCAATTCACCCCTTTATATACCCTCAGATAACACCTCACCGTTTACCCTGATGCTGTCTTGCCGTCCTCCTCCGTCTTCTCCCCCTCCCCCTCCCCCCTCCCCCTCCTCCTCCCCCTCCCCTCTCTCTTTACCGTATAATAATACGGCCTTCTAAGACATGAGGGCTCCGTGTCAATAAATGGCCCTTGCATCGAATGGGATCCGATATTCCGATAGCAGACCATTCGGTTACAAAGCAGCGTTGTCAGGTTTTCCAAATGAGAAAAGGCCAACAGCATCTGATGAACTGCAGCTTTAAAAGGCCAACCTAATAGTAGTAAAAGGCCGAAAATATAGCATTTAAGGTTAAAAATTTTTTTAAAAGGCCGAAAATATAGCATTCAAGGTTAACCAATTTTTTAAAAAGGCCGAAAATATAGCATTCAAGGTTAAACATCTTTTTTAAAAAGGCCAAATTTAGGTATCTAGCACGAAAAAAGGCCAAAATTTGGATGATTTTGGGCCAAAAAAAGGCCAACTACCATACTGGCAACCCTGTAATCGGTTGTCCGAATGACGTGTTACATCCCGGCAATAAACGCCTCCTTGTCTCTTTGATGTCTGTTTGTGTGTGCGTGTGTGCGTGTGCCATTAATGCTGTATGCGGGTTACTGTAGCAGTATTGTTGGGATTTATTCATTAATCCGGTGAGGATAGCTTAAAGCTAGGGTGTTGGGAGGTCCTTGGACAGGTCTTGTGTTTTGTCTTGTGGTTAAATGGATTTTATTTGTGTTTGGTGTTATTGCTATTTATTGTATACGGTTATTATTATTATTATTATTATTGTTATTATTAATATTATTATTGTTATTATTATTATTATTATTACTGTTATTATTATTATTATTATTATTATTATTATTATTATTACTCTTATTATTATTATTACTCTTATTATTATTATTGTCATTATTATTATTACTACTATTATTATTATTTTTATTATTATTATTATTTTTATTTTATTATTATTTTTATTATTTGGAAAAGCAGGATGCTTTAAGCCATAGGGCTCCAACAGGGAAAATAGCCCAGTGAGGAAAGGAATAAGGAAACTACAAGAGAAATAATTAACAATTAAAATTAAATATCAAGAACAGTAACATCAAAATAAATCTTTCATATATAAAATATAAAAACTTTAGAAAACATTTAAATCTATACCAGTTATACTGTACTCACCCTTCTCCCTTTGTACTATAATCAATTCTTTTTAGTGAGGCAGATTTGCACCGACTCGCAGGGGTGCCCTTTTCGCTCGGAAAAGTTTCCTGATCGCTGATTGGTTGGACAAGATAATTCTAACCAATCAGATAGCAAGAAACTTTTCCGAGCTAAAAGGGCACACCGCTGCGAGTTGGTGCAAATGCGCCTCATTAAAAAAAATCGAGTATAGTATACAAATTTTAATTCTTCCTTTATTAAAGTAAGAAAATTATGTGTTTTCTTATAGCGCGTGACAACTATTACGAAAATCTCTCCCCCCAAAAAATTATAACTCTTAAGATTAATGGGTACACAAATATAATATTTTTCTTTAATATGGTAAAAGATTCTGAGACTTCACTGTTAAAATTTTGCCTTAAAAAATTGGTAAAAATCCTGGAATAAATGTTGCCAGGCATTTACCGTTTTAAAATCGGATATATTGACGTTAATGAGTGATATTACGGTCACCAACCCGTAAAAGATGATACCAAAGTAGGGTAAAAAAATACGGTCACCTGTATATCTGAAAATACCGCCGAGGACCGTATATTTTTACGGAGAATTTCCCATTAAAAGTTAGGGAATTTTTAAGTGTCACCCTATTTACAGCCAATTACAAAATTCCCCCCCCCCCTCCAAAAAAAAATGGATACTCAAATTTTTATTTTTCCTTTATTAAAGAGCATAAATTCTGACCTTTCCTTCTATTGCCAATTACAAAAGTTACCCCCCCCCCTTCTTCCAAAAAAATGGATACACAAATTTAATTTTTCCTTTATTAAAGAGCATAAATTCTAACCTTTCCTTCTATTGCCAATTACAAAAGTTAACCCCTCCCCCCCAAAAAAAAAAAAAAAAAAATTGATACACAAATTTTAATTTTTCCTTTATTAAAGAGCATAAATTCTAACCTTTCCTTCTATTGCCAATTACAAAAGTTAACCCCTCCCCCCCAAAAAAAAAAAAAAAAATTGATACACAAATTTTAATTTTTCCTTTATTAAAGAGCATAAATTCTAACCTTTCCTTCTATTGCCAATTACAAAAGTTAACCCCTCCCCCCCCCAAAAAAAAAAAATTGATACACAAATTTTAATTTTCTCTTTATTAAAGAGCATAAATTCTAACCTTTCCTTCTATTGCCAATTACAAAAGTTAACCCCTCCCCCCCCAAAAAAAAAAAAAATTGATACACAAATTTTAATTTTCTCTTTATTAAAGAGCATAAATTCTAACCTTTCCTTCTATTGCCAATTACAAAAGTTAACCCCTCCCCCCCCAAAAAAAAAAAAAATTGATACACAAATTTTAATTTTCTCTTTATTAAAGAGCATAAATTCTAACCTTTCCTTCTATTGCCAATTACAAAAGTTAACCCCTCCCCCCCCCCAAAAAAAAAAAAATTGATACACAAATTTTAATTTTCTCTTTATTAAAGAGCATAAAATCTGACCTTTCCTTCTATTGCCAATTACAAAAGTTGCCCCCCCCCCAAAAAAAAAAAAAAAAATTGATACACAAATTTTAATTTTCTCTTTATTAAAGAGCATAAAATCTGACCTTTCCTTCTATTGCCAATTACAAAAGTTGCCCCCCCCCCAAAAAAAAAAATTGATACACAAATTTTAATTTTTCCTTTATTAAAGAGCATAAATTCTAACCTTTCCTTCTATTGCCAATTACAAAAGTTAACCCCTCCCCCCCCCAAAAAAAAAAAAAATTGATACACAAATTTTAATTTTCTCTTTATTAAAGAGCATAAAATCTGACCTTTCCTTCTATTGCCAATTACAAAAGTTGCCCCCCCCCCAAAAAAAAAAAAAGAAAAAAAAAATGGTACACAAATTTTAATTTTTTCTTTATTAAAGAGCATAAAATCTGACCTTTCCTTCTATTGCCAATTACAAAAGTTACCCCCCCCCTCCCTCCCAAAAAAATGGATACACAAATTTTAATTTTTCCTTTATTAAGAGCATAAATTCTGACCTTTCCTTTTATTGTCAATTACAAAAGTTACCCCCCCCCCCCCAAAAAAAAAGAAAAAATTGATACACAAATTTTAAATTTTTTCTTTATTAAAGAGCAGAAATTCTAACCTTTCCTTCTATTGCCAATTACAAAAGTTACCCCCCCCCCAAAAAAAATATATATATATATATATATATAAAAAAACAATAACCCGTATTCCGCTCCTCTTCAAGACCATAAAATCTTGACTGATTGACTGACAGGCATGAAATCTACGGAAGTGCAACTTTACCACCAACATGACGTCATCGGCACCATTGCATCGTATCCCATCCGTCATTGCAGCTGTCTTCACTCGCGAATTACACTAATTCATTCACGTGTCTCTCCTAGACGCACACACGCAGGCACCATCTCTTCTTCTCCCTACACTTTTCTCTCTCTTCCTCATCTTTTCCCCCTAATATTCTCCCCTTTTCTTCTTCGCCTTTATTCTTCCTCTCTTCCCTCCTCCAATCTTCTCCCCCTAATCTTCTCCCTTCTTTTTCTCTCCCCTCCTCTTCTTTTCCCCTAATCTTCTTCTCCCCTCCTCTTCTTCCTCCTCTTCTTCCTTCGCTTCCCTTCTCTTCTTCCTTCGCTGCCCTCCTCTTCTTCCTTCGTTTCCCTCCTCTTCTTCTCCCCTCTTCTTCTGCCCTCATCTTCTTCGCTTCCCTCCTCCTCTTCTCCCCTCTTCTTCTCCTCCTCCTCTTCTTCCTTCGCTGCCCTCCTCTTCTTCCTTCGTTTCCCTCCTCTTCTTCTCCCCTCTTCTTCTGCCCTCATCTTCTTCGCTTCCCTCCTCCTCTTCTCCCCTCTTCTTCTCCTCCTCCTCTTCTTCCTTCGCTTCCCTCCTCCTCTTCTCCCTTCCGCTTCTTCTGCCCTCATCTTCTTCGCCTCCTCGTCTTCCTTCGCTTCCCTCCTCCTCTTCTCCCCTACTCTTCTTCTCTTCCTCCTCTTCTTCCTTCGCTTCCCTCCTCTTCCTCTTCCCTCCTCTTCTTCTCCCTTCCTCTTCCTCTCCCCTCCTCTTCTTCTCCTCCATTTCCTTCTCCTCCTCCTCTTCTTCTCCCCTCATTGATGACCGTGTCAATAACGCCCTTGGATTCCTTCCTACCCATTCTTGTAATTATCAATGGACAGGGCGTTGATGTATCCTTCGTCGCAATTTTGACACTCGGGGTCTGTCTTTCGTGCAGCGCTCCGTGATTGACTCTGAGGTGGTTCAAGGAGCAATGCTTTAGGATTGTCAGGTCGTCGCCAGTTGGTTGATGGATGCCCATGACTTGTTTTTTTTTTTTTTTTTTTTTTTTTTTTTTTTTTTTTTTTTTTTTTTTTTTTTTCTGGCTCAAATTACGTCTTTGGTTTGGTTTGCAAGTCCTTGGTGAATGTTGTAGTTGTTGTTGTTGATTTTTTTTTTTTTTTTTTTTTTTTTGAGACCCATTTTTTTTTTCAATTTCTTTGGTGTCACGTAATTGGTTTGGTTGTAATCCGTCGGTGAAGTTTTTTTTTTTTTTCGTTTTCCGAAAAATCTTTTTTATCTTGTTTCTTATTACGTGTTTGGTTTGGTTGGTAACCCCTTGGTGAATGTGTGTTTTTTTTTTCTTTTTTTTTTATTTTTTTTTACACTTCCGTTTTTTTTTCATTCTGTTTTGTAATCCGTTAGTGAATGTTTGTTTTCATCTTCCGATCTTTCCTTTTTATCCTGTTTCTTATTACGTATTTTGTTTTGGTTGTAAGCCCTTGGTGAATGTTTCTTTTTTTTTCGTCTTTAGGACTTATTTTTTATCCTGATTATTATCGCGTGTTTGGTTTTAATATAAAATTTAAAAAAAAAATTTTTAATCTTTGGGAATTTCTTTTTAATTCTGTTTATTTCTACGTATTTGGTTTGGTTGATAATCTCTTGGCTAATTTTTCTTTTTTTACTGAGAGATTTTTTTTTTTTTTATTTATTTATTTTTTTTTTAATAAGGCCTTTTTAATTGTTTATTATGTGTAATGAAATAATTATTCAGATTATTTCTAGTATTCAAGTTTAGATCTGAATCTATTTAAAGGTTTAAAGGCCTTTCATGAATGGCAGAGGTAAGGGACAGTGACATTGCCCCCTCTCCACGCAAGCTAGGACTAAGGAGCGCCAGTCAATGTCTGCTGATGACTCAGCAGGTAGACCCATAGGCTCCTCCAGCCCCCCCCCCCCCATTCCTCAGCTCACAAGGATGGTGAGGTTTCAGCGACCAAAGAAATTAACGAGTTTGAGCAAACACCAGGCGAGGACGCTATCACCAGGTCACCACAACCAGGGTTGCCAGGTTTTCCAAATGAGAAAAGGCCAACATCTGATCAACTGCCGCTTTAAAAGGCCAACCTGATAGTAGAAAAAGGTCGAAAATATAGCATTTAAGGCTAACGAATTTAAAAATGGCCAAACTCTGGTATCTAGCACGAAAAAAGTCAAATTTGGAATTTTTTGGCTCGAAAAAGGCCAACCTGGCAACCCTGAGGTCCACAACACTTATTATGTAATTAGTATTTTTCATTGATGTGATTTACTGATTAGAGAAACAAAAACTGTAGAATAACATTATTCCTCTTGATATATATAGAATATTTTAATGATTATATAGAATTAGAAATATTTTCAGACATGAAGTCACATGAAAACACATCATCATCATCATCATCATTATTATTATTATTATTATTATTATTATTATTATTATTATTATTATTTTTATTATTAGCCAAGCTACAACCCTAGTTGGAAAAGCAAGATGCTATAAGCCCGAGGGCTCCAACAGGGAAAAATTGCCCAGTGACGAAAGGAAATAAGGAAATAAATGATATAAGAAGTACTGAAAAATTCAAATAAAGTATCTTAAAAACATTAACAACATTAAAATAGATATTTGATAAATGAGATATTTAAATTTTAAAAGGACACATGTATGCCTGTTCAACATAAGAACATTTATTATTATTATTATTATTATTATTATTATTATTATTATTATTATTATTAATAATAATAATATTATTATCATTTTTATTATAGCTATTATTTTTTATTATTATTATTATTATTATTATTATTATTATTGTTATTATTATTATTATTATTATTATTATAAGTCCGAGGGTTCCAACAGGGAAAAATAGCCCAGTAAGGAAAGGAAATTAGGAAATAAACGATATAAAGTAATGAAAAATTAAAATAAAATATTTTAACATCAACATTAAAACAGTTATTTGAATATATGAGATACATAAATTATAAAAGGACTTATGTAATCCTGTTCAACATAAAAAAACATTTGCTGCGAGTTCGAACATCGCTTTTCCTTCTCATTCGTTAGTCAGAGCAGTGAGTCGACACATCCATTATATCGAATCTCTCCAGCTTTGGAAGCTCTGATAAATTGCTATTAATTTCTGAAGTTGGGGGACTTGTCGCGAGAGGAAATTGTGAGGCTATGTTACTCTATCTAATAGACTCTTAGAATATGCTAGACTCTATAGAGCTAGGTCTAATAGACTGAAAATATTCTAGACTATAGAGCTAGATCTAATAGACTGAAAATATTCTAGACTGTAGAGCTAGATCTAATAGACTTAAAATATTCTAGACTTTGGAGCTAGATATAATAAACTTAAAATATTCTAGACTATGGAGCCAGATCTAATAGACTTAAAATATTCTAGACTATGGAGCTAGATCTAATAGACTCTTAAAATATTTTAGACTATAGAGCTAGATCTAATAGACTTAAAATATTCTGAACTCCAGAGATAGATGATTTGTAGTAATGCTATTCTCGAATGTTTTTTTCTATAATTTTTCTATTTTTTTTTTATTATGAAATGGGTTGCTCTTGAGAAAAACAATCAAGTTGTCATTGCAGAAAACTTTGATTGACATAAATACAGTCGTACAAAGTATTCGCTTACGATTTCAGACGATTTGCCTTAAATACGTTTTGAGCTATGTATCTATTCATACGTATACATTATAATATATATATATATATATATATATATATATATATATATATATATATATATATATATATATATATATATATATATATATATATTTATATATATATATATATATATATATATATATATATATATATATATATATATATATATATATATATATATATTATTACTTCCTAAGCTGCAACCCTAGTTGGAAAAGCAAGATGCTATAAGCCCAAGGGCTCCAACAGGGAAAATAGCCCAGTGAGGAAAGGAAATAAGGGAAAACGACAAGACAAGTTTATATATTTATGTATAATAAGTATATATAATTACACACAGATATATATATATATATATATATATATATATATATATATATATATATATATATATATATATATATATGTATGTATATATATATATGTATATGAATATATATATATATATATATATATATATATATATATATATATATATATATATATATATATATATGTATATATATATATATATATATATATATATATATATATATATATATATATAATTACATATATATGCACACGTATACATATATATTCCTTAGTGGTTATATTGGTGAATGTTGCCTATAAATATCAAGTTATGACTATTATTCGTTCCGCGTTTGCTTGCAAAAATGAAGATTAACTTAAAATGCATCCTTTAATGATGTTAGTCTTGTCTGTTTGAGCACTGCAGAAACGAGGGTCTAACTGAGGAGGGATTGCTGACTCTGAATTCAAGGTAGAATTGCAATTATCATCATCTTTTGGTCCTCTTCCCCTCTTTATTGTTTGTTGCTTCCCCCCCCCCATGTTTACTTCACATTTTCTATATAATCTTTACCTCCGCCAACGAAGTTGGAAGGAGGTTATGTTTTCGCCCTTGTTTGTTTGTGAACAGCTTCCTAGTCACAATTTTAATCGTAGAGTAATGAAACTTGGAGTGATTAACTGTTATGTAAAGAGCTGAAAATGATTAAATTTTGGTAGGTCAAGGTCAAAGGTCAAGGTCACGGTCAAGCAAAATGTCCAATTCACGTAATCACCCATAAGTTTGGACATCGTTGTCACAGAGATTTCAAACTTGGTTCATATTTGAGGGTGTGATAATACAGGCTAAATAAAGCATGTTAAGGTCAAAGGTCAAGGTCGGGCAAAAGGTTGAGAAATCAGCTGCGGCGGCGGAGGTCTGCACTCTACTGAGTGCCCCTATAGTATTCTTTATTTTCTCTTCCCCTTTCACTCCAACTTAGATCCTATGTCCCAGTTTCCATCATCCACTAATTTTTCCCCTATGTTACCCTCAATTTCCCCTCTTTTCCATGTATGTTACCCCCCAGATTCCCCCATCCCCTCCCTCACTCCCCCTTACTGTATGCGTTACTTCCCCTGACTGTACTTTTATTTGGAACAGGAAAATGTATTGAAGGTGTATGAATAAATAAAGAGATGGAAGTGAATACAGAAATGGTTGGATAGTTGCAGTGGA
>NC_090727.1:133055446-133062946 GCF_036898095.1 Palaemon carinicauda | reverse complement strand
TCTCTCTCTCTCTCTCTCTCTCTCTCTGTATGTGTATATATACATATGAATATATGTATTTATTTATTTATTTATTCATTTATAGCATACATATATATATACATATATATATATATATATATATATATATATATATATATATATATAAACTGTATATATATATATATATATATATATATATATATATATATATATATATGCATCTTGAGATATCAGCTCACTTCAACATAAAAAAAGACGAAAATATCTACTGTCAAGGTACATACACCAGTGAGACACCAACTGGCAAGCTTATACCTATACGTCCGTTGAGCCGTCCACAACATATATCACATGACTGGGCGACATCGCATTCACGGTCTTCACGCCCATATTGGATCCTGGATAGGGAACCTGGATACCTGGAAGATCACTGGATCCTCATGATGAAAACTACTAAGAGGATTTACTTGGATCTCCTGGAGACCAGACTCTCTAAGAAGATTGGGAGAGGAATAAAGATGGTGATAATCTCCTGAAGCAAAAGAGAAAAGATGATAAGAAAGAAAAAAAGGGAAACGCAAATTATATGCTTTGACTCGAGGCTCGAGGGTCCATGTTCCAGAGGATTTGCTTGGAATTGGAGGGTTTGAAGTTTGCGTCTTTGAGGGAGAGTTTTCGTGGGATACTATTGTCTAGGTGGTGGTTTAGGAAATTTTGCCACAGAGTGAACGAATTGCAGTTTATTCGACTGATGTGATTAACTTCCACATTTGAATAGATTGTGTTTGCTGTTATAAGTTAATGTAATGCAACATAATCTAGCTTGACCTGCCCAACCTAACATAACCTAACCTAGCCTAGCCTAGTCTGGCCTAGGAGGTGTTTTTGCTAAGGTTAAGGAAAGTTTGCCATAGTGAACGAATTGCTGTTTATTCGACTGATGTGATTAACTTTCACTTTTGAATAGATTGTGTTTGTTGTTCAAAATTAATGTAACGTAACATAATCTTGATTTAAATCCGCTGACCCAAGAGGAACGGCCGAATTTTGTCTGTGGTTGTAACTCCTTTGGGGAGATTGTGGGCCATACCCTGCCGCGCTGGCCCATGGCGAGTTGGCAGGGGAAGAGATAGCGAGAAGTAAAGTTTGATAAGGGATTGGACAGAAATTATAGAGGGATGAAAGAAATGAGGGGACAGTATGAGAGAAAAAAATTGACTCCGGACCGAAGGGTCTTCAAAACCCTTTAGATATTGTCTATTTATAATACAGACAATATCCTCGTATTCCCAACCTAACCTAACCTAACCTAACCTAGCTTATCCTAGCCTAGCACAGCCTAGCATAGCATGGCATAGACTAGCCCATGAAAAGCATAACTTATAGCTTAGCATATTTTTTTTCGTCACACCATAGTACATTTACACTTTTGACTACTGCTAGAAAATTACAATCTACCGTTTGAAATACAGTAGTGATATGATTTTTCACACTTTTAACTTAATTTTAATCATATTGATATATTTTCTTCCAATTTTTTTTTTCTTTTCAAATATCCAGTACTTCACTTCCATTCATTTTCCTTTCAAAGTAATGCAATCTAAAAGGGAAACTATTTCTTTAATATTTACATTCACAGTAAGCTTCAAGGAAGTCCAATTTTTTTTTTCTTTTCAAATATCCAGTACTTCACTTCCATTCATTTTCCTTTCAAAGTAATGCAATCTAAAAGGGGAAACCATTTCTTTAATATTTACATTCACAGTAAGCTTCAAGGAAGTCCAATTTTTTTTTTCTTTTCAAATATCCAGTACTTCACTTCCATTCATTTTCCTTTCAAAGTAATGCAATCTAAAAGGGAAACCATTTCTTTAATATTTACATTCACAGTAAGCTTCAAGGAAGTCCAATTTTTTTTTTCTTTTCAAATATCCAGTACTTCACTTCCATTCATTTTCCTTTCAAAGTAATGCAATCTAAAAGGGAAACTATTTCTTTAATATTTACATTCACAGTAAGCTTCAAGGAAGTCCAATTTGTTTTTTCTTTTCAAATATCCAGTACTTCACTTCCTTCATTTTCCTTTCAAAGTAATACAATCTAAAAGGGAAACTATTTCTTTAATATTTACATTCACAGTAAGCTTCAAGGAAGTCCAATTTTTTTTTTCTTTTCAAATATCCAGTACTTCACTTCCATTCATTTTCCTTTCAAAGTAATGCAATCTAAAAGGGAAACTATTTCTTTAATATTTACATTCACAGTAAGCTTCAAGGAAGTCCAATTTTTTTTTTCTTTTCAAATATCCAGTACTTCACTTCCATTCATTTTCCTTTCAAAGTAATGCAATCTAAAAGGGAAACTATTTCTTTAATATTTACATTCACAGTAAGCTTCAAGGAAGTCCAATTTTTTTTTTCTTTTCAAATATCCAGTACTTCACTTCCATTCATTTTCCTTTCAAAGTAATGCAATCTAAAAGGGAAACTATTTCTTTAATATTTACATTCACAGTAAGCTTCAAGGAAGTCCAATTTTTTTTTTTTCTTTTCAAATATCCAGTACTTCACTTCCATTCATTTTCCTTTCAAAGTAATGCAATCTAAAAGGGAAACTATTTCTTTAATATTTACATTCACAGTAAGCTTCAAGGAAGTCCAATTTTTTTTTTCTTTTCAAATATCCAGTACTTCACTTCCATTCATTTTCCTTTCAAAGTAATGCAAACTAAAACGAAAACTATTTCTTTTATATTTACATTCACGGTAAGCTTCAAGGAAGTTCGAGACTGCATTGCAATGTAGATTTTGCACCATTCGTTTTGTGATTAGACGTCAATCAGTCCGAAGGTCATGCAGATTAGGGATTAAACTGTCTGGAACTAGCAGCGATTATTTTTTTCTAATCATTAGCGTCGCAAAGATAAACTTGTGATTTGTGAATCTAATGCTCTCGTGGTTCTGATTTTTAGTCCTGATAAATTGGATTAATTTATTTCTGTATTAATTTCGTTTGAGTCATGTATTTTATGTATATTTTCGGGCTAAAGTGTTGGTGTATCATGTATCTTAGTATGCGTTTATATGAAATTTATCTGAGGTAACTTTTCATATGTATCCTTTGGATAATTGAAGAGGATGTCAGTTTTTATTAGATACAGTAGTTTCCTGTACTCCTTAAGTAGTTCATGAGTTGTGATGACTTTATTTTGCTTACAATTTACAAGATAATCTGCTTGCATTTTGATAGATTCCTCATTCCTCATTAGTGTTGATTTTCTAAGAATAAGCTGACATATAAGTTGCATTTGGGTTAGAGTTCTCTTGCTCGAGGGTACACTCGGGCATACTATTCTATTTCATTAATAAGATGGAAGGGTCAAGATTGTTCTTCATTTTTAGGTTCCAAGATGAAAGTTATTTTTCCTTGATATAAAATGGCTTTTTCTCAAGCATTGTTAAGCACCAAGAATAGAGAGAATATATTTTTCTCAAGCAGGAACAAGAAAGCAATTATATTGTCTTTCCAAGTAGAAAGTGATAAATTTGTTTTACAAGTATCAAAATCAAACCAAAGTCAAACCATTGTTCTCTAATCTTGGGTAGTGCCATAGTCTCTATACCATGGTCTTCCACTGTCTTGGGTTACAGTTGTCTTGCTTGAGGGTACACTCGGCCACACTATTCTATCTAATTTCTCTTCCTCTTGTTTTGTTAAAGTTTTTATAGTTTATAGAGTAGGTATTTAATACTGTTACTGTTCTTGAAATATTTTATTTTTCCTTGTTTCCTTTCCTCACTGGGCTATTTCTCCATGTTTGGAACCTTTAGGCTTATACCATATAGCTTTTCCAAATAGGGTTATATCTTAGCAAGTAATAATAATCATAATAGTAAACTGAATTATTTATTCCACAATACATGTGCTTAAATTGAATTGTGTATTCTACAATAAATATGTTTAAACTGAAATAAATTTGCTTTTATACTAATTCATACGCTTATTTTCTTTTCTATTAATACGGAAACGGGATTGTGTGTATACATGAGTTACATATTCATACTCAATGAATGGACTTAGATGAATGAGTATGAGATAGAACAAACGATGAATTCTGCGCCATAACAAGAAATCACACAAGAGGAAATATGAAAAAAAATATGTCTCTTATTATAGATGAGTTATTACATTGATTTTACTTATCTTTCTTTTAGATAAGAAGTAAAAAAAAATGTTTTTATTATGATAGGAATGCCTTTTTAGGATGATGATTGTTGCCCATAGATATATCATTTATTTACCTGTCTCTCCTTCCATTAAGGAATGGGAAGGATGTTTCAGAGGACCGCTTTCTATAGAAAGGAATTTTAAGGAGCATTTTCTTGTAGGTTTGGATCTGTGTATCTTTGTTTATTTGTCATTGCTTGGTTAGTTTAACCATATTTATTTTTACCTTCTCCAACTTCGTTGTGAAAATTGTTTTGATAGGCATGTATTTATTTATTTGTTTGTATGTTTGTTTGTATCCGCATAACTCAGAACCTATTTTCGTGAATTTCATGAAATTCAGTGGGATGTTTGGCCATGATCCGTGGACAATTTGTTTAGATTTTGCGATTGATGGGGTCAAAGGTCAAGGTCATGAAAATCATTTTTTTTATGTTTGTTTGTGATTCGCATGACTCAAAAACTGTTTGGCCGAATTTCCTGAAATTTAGTAAAAGGATTGGCCCTGATCCAAGGACAATTTGATTAGATTTTGGGAGAAATTGGGTCAAAAGTCAAGGCCATGAAAGGGTAAAAAAAGTATTTTTTGGTATTTCGTGGTCAATTTTTAGCCGAATTGCATGAAAATAGTGCCAATATGTGCATACTTCAATTGCCTAGTTTGTGATGTGACGTTTGCGTAGGTATGCTCCCTACCGAATGTCCGTTCTAGTTATCAATTTTTTTTAGTCTGAAAAGTTAGATTTTTATCAATGTTTGTTTAATTAACCAACAATTTGATTTTTATCGTGTTTTGAGCTGTGTAGCAATTTGTATTTTTATCACGATTTCTCATAGTCAACCAGTATTCGGGATATTTTATTTTATCATTATTTTGTGCATCATGTGATGTTTGACATATATCCTGAAATATGTCAATGTCAACTTCATACATATTTTAAATAAAAATTTACTTTTATGACAAAATTATTTTATTGAAGATAATTATCATTTTAATAGATGCTGATTGTGAGATTTCTTAGTTTTCATAATGATTCAATGATAATAAAATAAAAATAACTTAGAAATTAAATTTTTATCATTCCTTCTCATTTACTCCAACCATGTATTAAGCGTATTTCTTTAAAAGTTTGAAAATAAAATGTTACGTTTGCTATCGAAGGAACTTTCTTAATTACTACTCGGAATTTGAGTTGAAGCCGCTTCCAGAAGAAAATGTTTACCACTGGAAATAATATTGGCGCCTTTTGCGTGGCTGGAAAATTTTGTCTTCATTTTGCATGATTGCTTTTAAAGGATTATCTTTGATATTAAAGTATTAAATAAAATGGTGATTTTAAAAGATTATTATTATTATTAATATTATTATTATTATTATTACTACTACTACTACTACTACTACTACTACTACTACTACTACTACTACTACTACTACTACTACTGTTTTTATGTTAACCAGGCTGGCATGAGTCTTTTTATATTTCATATATGACATATCTGTGTTTGACGTTGTTAATAGTTTATATAGGACATATCTGTTTTGGTGCTGTTACTGTTTTTAGAATGATATATTGTTAATTTATTTTCATCATTTATTTATTTCCTTATTTCCTTTCCTCCCTGGGCTATTTTTCCATGTTGGAACCCTTGGGCTTATAGCATCTTGCTTTTCCAAATAGGGTTGTAGCTTGGCTAGTAATACTACTACTACTACTACTTTTACTACAACTACTACTAAGCTACAACCCTAGTTGGAAAAGCAAGATGCTCTAAGCAGAAGAGCTCCATCAGGGAAAAATAGCCCAGTGAGGAAATGAAATTCCTTAAACGATATCAGAAATAAAGAGCAATTGAAATAGAATATTTTTAAAACAGTAACAACATCAAAACTGATATTTCATATATACACCATAAAAAGGCATGTCAGCTTGTTTGACATAAAAACATTTGCTGCAAGTTTGAACTACTGAAGCTGTTAAGCAGAAGGGTGATGCTTTTTCTCAATTTAAGACTTATTTATTCCCGGATATTTGTTATGTTGGGAAAATTGTGCTGGGCTAGTTATCACTTTTGTTATTTTATTCTGTTGATTTAACAATGCAAACGGATAACGAAACAAGAAGTTGACATTACGCCATATCCGAAAGTTGTTAGTGTTTAAAAAGTTTTTCCTTCACAGTTCAAGCTCTGAGTATAGTAATTATTTTACTCTATCAATCAATGGTAACTCTCCGAATGATATTCATTTCATATTCCTCCTTTTGGCCAATGCCGACAATTCAAGGTTCTTCGACCCCCCCCCTCCTCCCTTCCCCCTCCTGATACATCTTCCTGGCCTTTGGAATACCCCCCCTCCCTGTATAACCCCCTCCCTCCTCCACTATCTAAACATCCAATGCCTGAGACGTCTTTCAAATACTCTTTCATAATCAGGTGGAGCCGAGTCATCTCTCAGAGCCTTTGGCCAGACAATACAATCTCTCTCTCTCTCTCTCTCTCTCTCTCTCTCTCTCTCTCTCTCTCTCTCTCTCTCTCTCTCTCTCTTTGTGGGGTTTCTGGGATTGGTCTGCCGGGTGTTGTGGTCAGCCAGGACGTTGAATAGAGAGAGAGAGAGAGAGAGAGAGAGAGAGAGAGAGAGAGAGAGAGAGAGAGAGAGAGAGAGAGACCTATTTTCACTATGTGATGGAATGGAGACGCGGGTCTTAGCAGGAGATTTCGGACCAATGCTGGAATGCCAATGAATGAATCGCTCGTCTGATATGTTGCTACTTTATGTAATGGTCTGGGTTTTCGTCTTATTAATTATGAGGTTATTTTAGTGGATTTACTTTTTTTTTTTTTTTTTTTTTTTTTTTTTTTTTTTTTTTTTTCAGATTATTTATGGTGCCATTTTGATAGCTTGGTCTGTTTGTTTTTATTAAACTATTTGTGGTGTCATTTTGTTAGCTTGGCTTTATCTTTTTTTTTTATTAAGTTATTTATTTTGTAATCGTTTTGTTAGCTTAGTTTGGCTTGTTTTTTTATCAAATTATTTATAGTGTCATTTTGTTACCTTCGCTATATACTGTGTGTGTATATATATATATATATATATATATATATATATATATATATATATATATATATACACATATATGTGTGTATATAAGCACACAGACACACACACATATATATATATATATATATATATATATATATATATATATATATATATATATATATACATATATGTGTGTGTATGTGTCTGTGTATATGTGCGCGTTCTAAGAAGTAACTATTATAAATATGTTC
>NC_090727.1:133045813-133054946 GCF_036898095.1 Palaemon carinicauda | reverse complement strand
TTACTAGGCTACCTTGATCAGGGCCTTAAGCAATAACCCCCCTCCCTTACCCTTCCCTTCCCTCTCCCCTCCCCCTCTGCCCCTTCCCTCTTCCCTGCCCCTCCTCCTTCCCCTTCCCATTTGCATCTAACAAGCTCAAGTCACACTCCAAAGTTCCTATCCTTTTAGGAAGTGGCGGTCGTAACGAGGCTGTTAAGCTGTTAAAACTTCTAATGACCATCTGGCAAATGAAGAGAGATGGGTTCGAGCGATGCAGATGAAAAAAAAAGAGAGAAGGTTCCTCCTTGATTGTAAGCCAAGGTGTGGAACGCTGCTTCATCTAATAGAGTGGAACTTGAAATGCTGCGGAACACATAATAATTAAGAGAATATGTTGTTCCACATAGCGGAACTTAGAATGCAGCGCTTACTGGATTAGATAGGTGTTTGAGAAAATAGGAAACACTACGCCAATAGCCAAGAATAAGAAATGTGGAACTTGAAATGCTGCGGAACACAAAATAGTTAAGAGAATAGGTTGTTCCACAGAGCGGAACTTAGAATGCAGCGCGATGCAGAAAAAAAAAAAATGATGTTCCTCCTTGATTATAAGCCTGGATGCGGAACGCTGCTTCATCTAGTACAGTGGAACTTGAAATGCTGCGGAACACAAACTAATTAAGAGAATAGTTGTTCCACATAGCGGAACTTAGAATGAAGAGCTTACTGGAAGGGATAACTGTGAAAAAAGAGAGAGAAGGTTCCTTCTTGATTGTAAGCCAGGGTGCCGGAACGCTGCTTCATCTAGTAGAGTGGAACTTGAAATGCTGAGGAACACAAAATAATTAAGAGAATAGGTTGTTCCACATATCGGAACTTCGAATGCAGCGCTTACTGGAAGAGATAACTGTGAAAAGAGAGAGAGAAGGTTCCTCCTTGATTATAAGCCAAGGTGTGGAATGCTGCTTTATCTAGTAGAGTGGAACTTGAAATGCTGCGGAACACAAGATAATTAAGAGAAAAGGTTGTTCCACATAGCGGAACTTACAAAACAGCGCTTACTGGAATGGATAACTGTGAAAAAGGAGAGAGAAGGTTCCTCCTTGATTATAAGCCAAGGTGTGGAACGCTGTTTCATGTAGTATAGTGGAACTTGAAATGTTGCGGAGTACAAAATAATTAAGAGAATAGGTTGTTCCCCATAGCGGAACTTAGAATGCAGCGCGATGCAGAAAAAAAAAAATGATGTTCCACCTTGATTATAAGCCACGGTGTGGAACCCTGCTTCATCTAGTCGAGTGAAACTTGAAATGCTGCGGAACACAAACTAATTAAGAGAATAGGTTGTTCCCCATAGCGGAACTTAGAATGCAGCGCTTACTGGAATGGATAGTTGTTTGATAAAATAGGAAACATTACGTCAAGAGCAAAGAATATCAAAGTGGAACTTCAAATGCTGCGGAACACAAAAAAAAGGGTCTGTTTCACATAGCGGAACTTAGAAAGTAACACTAACTGGACTGAAGTACTGTTTGAGAAAATAGAAAATATTATGCCAATAGCAAAGAATAATAAAGTGGAACTTAAAATGCTGCAGAACACAAAAAATGGGGTCTGTTTCACATAGCGGAACTTAGAAAGTAACGCTAACTGGACGAAAGTACTATTTGAGTATATAGAAAATATTATGCCAACAGCCAAGAATAACAAAGTGGAACTTGAAATGCTGTGGAACACAAAAACGTGAAAAAAGTCTGTTTTACATAGCGGAACTTAGAAAGTAACGCTTTCTGGACTGGAGGTTCTTATTATTATTATTATTATTATTATTATTATTATTATTACTTGATAAGCTAAAACCCTAGTTGGAAAAGCAGGATGCTATAAGATCAAGGGCTCCAACAGAAAAAATAACCCAGTGAGGAAATATTTTAAGAACAGTAACAATATTAAAATATATATTCCCTATATAAACTATAAAAAACTTAAACAAGAGGAGGAGAAATAAGATAGAATAGTGTGCACGAGTGAGGCTTGTATTTCTACGGGTTGCAATTTTGCAAAAAAAGAGCCCGTGTTTGCACAGGGAACAGAACCAACAAAAATTTTAGGTCAAAGATGCTGAAATATACACTATCCTTTCTCACTGTCTGCAACAAAGAACAGGATGGTGAACACTGGTCTCTTTTCGAATGAAGAGAAAAAAGGGGATATTTTAAATTTTCCAAAAAAGAGCCCGTGTCTGCATATGGGGGCAGGACCTCCAAAAATTTAGGCCAGAGCCAGAGAAGAAGCTGAAATCTACACTATCCTTTCTCACTATCTGCAACAAAGAACAGGATGGTGAACACCGTCTCTTTTCGAATGAAGAGACAAAAGGGGATATTTTCAATTTCCAAAAAAGAGCCGTGTTTGCACAAGGGGGTAGGACCAAAAAAACGGCCATAGAAGATGCTGAAATCTACACTATCCTTCCTCACTATCTGCAACAAAGAACAGGATAGTGAACACTGTCTTTTCGACCGAAGAGACAAAAGGGGACATTTTCAATTTTGCTAAAAGAGCCCGTGTCTGCACAGACGGGAAGGACCCCAAAAAAATTCTTAGGTCAGAGAATGCTGAAATCTACACTATCCTTCCTCACTATGTGCAACAAAGAACAGGATGGTGAACACTGTCTTTTCGACCGAAGAGACAAAAGGTGACATTTTCAATTTTCCAAAAAAGAGCCCGTGTCTGCACAGGGAGTAGGACCAAAATAATTTTGGTCAAAGATGCTGAAATCTGCACTATCCTTCCTCACTATGTGCAACAAAGAACAGGATGGTGAACACTGTCTTTTCGACCGAAGAGACAAAAGGGGACATTTTCAATTTTGCAAAAAAAGAGCCCGTGTCTGCACAGGGTGGCTGAACCAACAAAAATTTTAGGCCAAAGAAATGCTGAATTCTGCACTATCTTTCCTCACTATCTGCTACAAAGAACAGGATGGTGAACACTGTCTTTTCGACCGAAGAGACAAAAGGGGACATTTTCAATTTTTCAAAAAAGAGCCCGTGTCTGGACAGGGAGCAGGACCAAAAAAACTTTAGGCCAAAGAAGGTTCTGAAATCTACACTATCCTTCCTCACTATCTGCTACAAAGAACAGGATGGTGAACACTGTCTCTTTTCGAAGAGACAAGAGGGGACATTTTCATTATCTTGGTCAAATGCAATATAACTCTTTGCCGACCGTAAAGCCCAGATAAAAAAAAAACAGGCTTCAGATTGGAAAGTCGAAACTGCAGGGATTCCACGTCGTTCTTTTATGAGAAACCCCTCTCTCTCTCTCTCTCTCTCTCTCTCTCTCTCTCTCTCTCCAATTTCTCTGTGTAAGTCTCAAAATTTCTACAGAGAGATATGAATTGTGAAAAAAACGTAAGTATGGTATTACTATGGAGAGAGAGAGAGAGAGAGAGAGAGAGAGAGAGAGAGATAATTAGCATTGTGAAAAAATCAAAGCAAGGTACAAAGCATTGCAGGAAAACAGAGAGAGAGAGAGAGAGAGAGAGAGAGAGAGAGAGATAATTAGTATTATGAAAAAAAAAACAAAGCAAGATATAAGGAACTGGAGAGAGAGAGAGAGAGAGAGAGAGAGAGAGAGCAAGCTGATAATATATGACATAAGAATTTTAGGCTCTGAACCCCGTGGAAAGAAAAATCGCTGACATTAAAACTCTTGCTGAGCAAGTAAATCATGAGAACGAATTTTGAGTTGAAAAAAAAAATAAAAAAAAAGGACCATTTAATAAATCCCTACGAATTTATACCACATCCTGTAACACGCTATGATACAGATGATTTCTTAGTCTTTATATATTTTACCCTTCCTGGACCACAGGAGGAGGAGGAGGAGGAGGAGAAGGAGGAGGAGGAGGAGGAGGTGAGGAGAAGAGAGAGAGAGGGGGAGAAGGGGAGGGGGAGGGAGGGAGAAGGGGGAGGGGAGGGGAAGGGGAGATGGGAAGGAGGACGAAGAAGGGGGAGGGGAAGGAGGACAAAGAAGGGGAGGAGAAAGGGGAGGATTAGGGAAGGGGGGAAGTGGAGAAGGAAGGAGGAGAAAGAAGGGGAAGAGGAAGGGGGAACGGAGTGGGGGAGGATAAGGTAGGGGGAGGAAGATGGAAGGGAAGGAACAGGAAGAAGACCAAGGGGAAGAGCAACGGAAGGAGGAAGATGCGGCTGGGGAGGGGGAAGGGGAGGGGGGTGTAGTGGGAGGTAAAGGGAGGAAGGGAAGGGAAAGGGGAAGGGAAGGGGGAAGGGGAGGAGTGGAAGGGAAGGAGGAAAGGGAAGGGGGAATGAGAGATATGGAGGAGGAGGAGGAGGAGGAGACAGAAGAAAGGTAGGGGTAGGAGTGGACGAGGGGAAAGGGAGTGCGGAAGGAAGAAGCAGAGGAAGGGGGATAGGGGAAGGAGAAGGGACAGAAGAGGAAATGTAAGAGGCAGGTGAAGGTGTGTGTCTCAGCCATGACAAATCTCCCGCAAGACATAATAAACGTCGCAGCCCAAATCGGAGTGGAGACGGAGATTGTCCTAATCTCACAAAATACCGAACCAGGTAAAACAAACAGGCTTCGAAACTGCGGCAGCAGACCTTCGGAGGAGGATAATTGCAAAAAAAAAAAAAAAAAAAAAAAAATGTATTCGGAAAAAAAATTGCATTCGCAAAAAAATAAACATTGCATTCGAAAAAAAAAAAATTCATTCGCAAAAAAAAAAAAAATTGCATTCGCAAAAAAAAAACCATGTCGACGGGAGATAACATAATATATCGAGTTGGCAATTGGCAATCACACCTCCTTAGAAGGACCGTTGCAGGAACGAGTTTTGTCACTCGGTTGGTTTGACAATGAATGTATTTCCTTCAGTTTTGATAAGAAATGATTTAATTGACTCAGCCAGCGAAGTTGGGAGGAGGTTATGATTTGGTCCCTGTTTGTGTCTTTGTTTGTTTGTTTGTGTTTGTTTGTGAACAGGTTCCTGGCTACAATTCTAATCGTAATAAAACTTGCAAGGAATAATTGTTATGTCAAAAGCTAGAAATGATTAAATTTTAGAAGGTCAAAGTCATAGGTAAAGGTCAAGGTCAAAGGTCAAAGTCACGGTCAGGCAAAATGTCCCAATTCACTTAATCAGCCATACGTTTACACATAGTTGTCAGAGAGACTTCAAAACTTGGTTAATATTTGAGTGCATGAAAATCCACGCCAATTAATACATGTTAAGGTCAAAAGGTCAAGGTCAAGGTCAAGGTCGAGAAATAAGCTGCCGCAACGGAGGTCTGCGTTCTACTGAGTGCCTTTTTGTAAATATATTTATATATATATATATATATATATATATATGAAAATGGGAGTCTTAATTTATGTATATTCTGATCAAAAGATTTTATAATAGCAAAGTAACATCTTCTTTGAGGGCTATGATTTATGGTCTAAGAGAACCCGTTAGGAAACAATGTACAGGCAATCTGGGAGTGTGTGTGTGTGTTCTTCTTCTATCAATATGCCTTTATTCATTTGTATGGTTAGAGCACAGTTGCCTTCTTTTTGAAGGACTTTGCTTTGGCTTGAGGGTAGACCGTAGTCCCGATCGGCTGCCCTGCCTGACATCGCTTAGACCCCGGTAGCGTATGTTCATGTGTCGTACCATTCACCAACGTCCTTCCTTCCAGCAGCGAGGAGTCCTGGTGTGGTTAGGTCGACATTTCGAGACGTGTGAAGTGTCTTATGTTTTTAGGTGTTGGAGTGGCTTTGTTTGTGTGTGTATTACTCTGCAATACCCATTTGCTTTTAAGCAAACTTATCCGTCGAAATATATCTGAACGTAAATCTAACCCTCACAAATATTGACACCATTCAAATATACAGTATACGTACACAGACTTAATCTTTACCATAAGCCAAAAAATAATATGTATACACGAACAAAAGTAACATGAGTACATAGCCTACACAAACAAAAATAACAGGTATGTATACACGAAGTTTCTAAAGGCAAACAGATTTTCTTCTGTTCTCGTTCACATGGTCAAACCATCTTGTGACTCGTGCCAAAAACTTATCCTTCACTGTTGTTCCACAGGAAGGACAACATCATAGACGATTACTGATTAAAAATATCATGTATGCATACACGAACAGTTTCTCAGGCAAACAGATTTTCTTCTGTTCTCATCACATGGTCAAACCATCTTGCGACTCATGCCAAAACTTATCCTTCCCTGTTGTTCCAGAGGAAGGACAACCACGTAGTCAATTATGGCTAAAATATAACATGTATGTATACACGAACAATTTCACAGGCAAACAGATTTTCTTCTGTTTTCATCACATGATCAAACCATCTTGTGACTCGTGCCAAAACTCATCCTTCCCTGTTGTTCCACAGGAAGGACAACATCATAGACAGTTATGGCTTTAAAATAACATGTATGTATACACGAACAATTCCTCAAGCAAACAGATTTTCTTCTGTTCTCATTACATGGTCAAACCATCTTGTGATTCATGCCAAAACTTATCCTTAACTGTTGTTTTAGAGGAAGGACAACATCATAGATGATTACGGATTAAAAAGATCATGTTTGCATACACGAACAGTTTCTCAGGCAAACAGATTTTCTTCTGTTCTCATCACATGATCAACCATATTGTGACTCATGCCAGAACTTATCTTTCAACGTTGTTCCACAGGAAGGAAAACATCATAGACGATTACGGATTAAAAAAATCACGTATGCATACACGAACAATTTCTCAGGCAACCAGATTTTCTCCTGTTCTCATCACATGGTCAAACCAGCTTGTGACTCATGCCAAAACTTATCCTTCACTATTGTTCCACAAGAAGGACAACATCATAGACTATTACGGCTCATAACTAACATGTATATATACACAAACATTTTCTTAGGCAAACAGATTTTCTTCTGTTCTCATCACATGATCAAACCATATTGTGACTCATGCCAAAACTTATCCTTCACTGTTGTTCCCACAGGAAGGACAACATCATAGACGATTATGGCTCAAAATAAGCAGGTATGTATACACGAACAGTTTCTTAAGCAAACAGATTTTCTTCCGTTCTCATCACATGGTCAAACAACTTGTGACTCGTGCCAAAACTTATCCTTCACTATTGTTCCACAGGAAGGACAACATCATACACTATTACGGCTTAAAAATATGTATGCATACACGAACAATTTCTCAGGCAAACAGATTTTCTTCTGTTCTCATTACATGGTTAAACCATCTTGTGACTCATACCAAAAACTTATCCTTCAATGTTGTTGCACAGGAAGGACAACATCATAGATGGGTATGGCTAAAAAATAACATGTATATATACACGAACAGTTTCTCAGGCAAACAGATTTTCTTCCGTTCTCATCACATGGTCAAACCATATTGTGACTCATGCCAAAACTTATCCCTTCCCTGTTGTTCCAGAGGAAGGACAACCACGTAGTCAATTATGGCTAAAAAATAACGTATATATACACGAACACTTACAAAAGCGAGTCTCCAACCAAACCAATTCATAATACAAAACAAAATATAAACATTCCAACATTATGACATCTCAAAAATCTTAACAGAACCGGTTTCGTCTCTCCCACCTGAAGATGCATAAGGAATAATAGCACCACACTTAAGGACGTCGTGATATATCTAATAGTTTTCATGAACCATTAGTGATACAATTCTACTAATGACGAAAGGGAGGGGATCAATTCCCCTAGATAACAACCCAGTAACTGACCTAATTAGGTTTCTAGATTACTGAGGAGACATGGGACGGCCATTAGAAATACCCCACCAGTGTAAGGGATTACTTGATAATCTCGTGCTAGACAAGTTAGGGTTTTATAGTGTCCGTTCGAGAGAGAATAATGTTTCAACTGCATGTTTTGAGAATTTGCAATGACATGTGTTGGTATATGTTTTTGTTTACTTGAAAAAATCAACCTATTCATGTTTTTAAATATTGTTTATTTTTCAAATGGTTCAGCTGCATGTTTTGAGATTTTGCAATGACATGGTTTTGGTATATAATGTTTTTTGATTACTTGAAATAAAACTACAACAATCTATTCATGTTTTTAAATATTGTTTATTTTTCAAATGTTTCAGCTGCATGTTTTGAGATTTTGCAATGACACGTGTTGGTATAAAATGTTTTTTGATTACTTGAAAAAATCAACAACAACAACAACCTATTTATGTTTTTAAATATTGTTTATTTTTGTAATGTTTCAGCTGCATGTTTTGAGATTTTGCAATGATATGGTTTTATTATATAATGTTTTTGTTTACTTGAAAAAATCAACAACAACAACCTATTGATGTTTTTAAATATTGTTTATTTTTCTAATGTTTCAGCTATGTTTTGAGAATTTGTAATAATATAGAGTTGCCATATGATGCTTCAAATGTAAAGTGTTTTTGTTTACTTGAAAAAACAACAACCAAATATATGTATGTTTTTAAATAGTTTATTTCTTTTTCTAATATTTCAGCTGCATGTTTGAGAATTTGAAATGACATGGAGTTGCTGTAAACAACTCTTCAAATATACATTGTTTTTGATTACATAAAACAAACAATTATTTATGTTTTTAAATATTGCTTATTAATTTTTCTAATATTTCAGCTGTCTGTTTTGAAAACTTATAATGACATGGACATGCTATATACAATGTTTCAAATATATAATTTCATTACTCTACGAATAGAATTGTAGCCATGAATTTGTTCACAAACAAACAAACATACACACAAACAAACATGGGGTAAAACATAACCTCCTTCCAACTTCATTGGAGGAGGTAAATAATACCCCCATCTAAATTCGTCTAGTTAGTATACATAAGTTTCGATTGCTAAAAAAAAAAAAAATAACTATGGAGGCTGGAATCTTTAAAATTATCAAAAAAAAAAAAAAAAAAATAAGTCTCCTTACTATACATAGTTTCGATTATTAAATAAATAATTAACTATATAGGCTCCAATTTTTAAACGTGTATATATATATATATATATATATATAAATACATTCGTCTCCTTACTATACATAGCTTCGTTTATTATAAAAAAAATTTACTATATAGGC
>NC_090727.1:133030813-133040813 GCF_036898095.1 Palaemon carinicauda | reverse complement strand
ACAAAAATATAAACAAAAATAATAAACAAACAAGCTCTTTCCGCAAAAGGAAATAGGAAATAAGAAAAGAAAAAAAAAAAACATTGTAACCCTTCCAAGAATACTCGTTCTACAAACACCAAACTTCAGGTTTACGAAACCTAAATGATAAGACAAGACACACAAACAAAATAAAAACACGAACAAACAGTTCCTTGCCACCAGACAAATAATAATAAAAACACAAAAAAAAGGGCAGACAAATAAAACCTGAAAGTCAAGGTTGCACGGATGCTGCGTCCCAGACGAGACGAATCTGCATATCACAGATGTTGCATAAGGATGCTAGCAAATAAAGATTATGTATCAACCAAAAGGATTATGTATCATTGACCAAATAAAGAGTATGTATCAACTAAAATTTGCATGTATTGTTGACCAAATGAAGATAATGTATCAACCAAAAGGATTATGTATCATTGACAAAATGAAGATTATGTATCATTCAAATTTTTTTTATGTATTATTGACCAAACAAACATAATGTATCAATCAAATTTCTTGTGTATTATTGGCCAGAAGAAGATTATGCATCAGCCAAAATTTGTACGTATCATTGACCAAATACAGATTATGTATCTACCAAAATTTTTATGTATTTGTAACCAAATAAAGATTATGCATCATCGATCAAATTAAGATTATGTATCAACCAAAAGGATTATGTATCATTGTCCAAATATAGATTATGTATCACCAAAAATTAATATGTGTCATTGTATCGTTCAGAGTGGAATATGAAAAGTTATACAAGAGGCTAAAAAATATTTTTTTATCATTGAAAAAATGATAAAAATAAAGATTATGTATCAACCAAAATTATTATGTATCGTTGACCAAATAAAGATTATGCATAAAAAAATTATGTGTCATTGTGTGGTTCTGAATGGAATATGAAAAGTTATACATGAGGATAAAATATCTGTTCTATCCCTTGAGAAATATACAAATAAAGATTATGTATCAATCAAAATTATCATGTATCAATTACCAAATAAAGATTATGTATCAATCAAAATTTTCATGTATCACTGACCAAAAGAAAATTATGTATCAACCAAAATTTGTATTCATCATTGACTAAATAAAGATTATGTATCTAGCAAAATATGTATATATTAGTGACCAAATAAAGATTATGTATCAACCAAAAGGATTATGTATCATTGACCATATAAAGATTATGTATAAGAAAATTAGTGTGTCAGTATGGTTCAGAATGTAATATCAAATAAAGATTATGTATCAACCAAAAGGATTATGTATCATAGACCAAATAGATTATGTATCAACAAAAATTAGTGTGTCATTGTATGGTTCAGAATGTAATATGGAATTATAAAAGGGGCTACAATATCTGTTCTATTCCTTGAGAAATATACAAATAAAGATTATGTATCAACCAAAATTTAATGTATCATTGACCAAATGAAGACTATGTATCAACCAAAATTTTTATGTATCATTGACCAAATAAAGATTACATATCTATCAATATTTTTATGCTTAGTGACCAAATAAAGATTAATGTATCAAACAAAAGGATTATGTATCATTGACCAAATAAAGAGTATGTATCAACTAAAATTATTGTGTCATTTTAAGGTTCAGAATGTAATATGAAGTTATAAAACCGGCTAAAATATCTGTTCTATTACTTGAGAAAAAAATTATGCAAATAAAAGATTGTGTATCAGCCAAAATTTGTATGTATTATTGACCAAATAAAGATTATGTATCAACCAAAATTTTTATGCATCACTCACCAAATAAAGTGTATCAACGAAAACTTGTATTCACCATTGACCCAAAAAAAGATTATGTATCTACCAAAATGTGTATATATTAGTGACCAAATAAAGATTATATATCAACCAAAAGGATAATTTATCATTGACCAAATAAAGATTATGTATCATCAAAATTATTGTGTCATTGTATCGTTCAGAATGTAATATGAAATTATAAAAGGGGCTACAATATCTGTTCTATTCCTTGAGAAAACTACAATTAGAGATTATGTATCAACCAAGATTTTGATGTACCACTAACCAAATAAAGATTATGTATTAACCAAAATTTTTATGTATCTTTGACCAAATAAAGAATATGTATCAAACAAACTTTTCATGTACTATTGACCAAATAAAGATTATGTGTCTACCAACATTTTATGTATCATTGACCAAATAAAGATTATGTATAAAAAAAAACAAATTTGTATCATTGACCTAGAAGATATTATGTATCAACCAAAATTTTGCGCATCATTGGCCAAATAAAGATTATGTATCAACCAAACTTTTTATGTATCAGGGACCGTATAAAAATTAATATGTATCAATAAAATTTTAAGCCTCAGAGTAGTTCAGAATGAATGATGAAAAGTAATGAAACAGCAGGCTAAAAAAATTGTGATTCTATTCCTTGAGAATTATGACACTACCAAATAACGATTGTGTATCAACTAAAATTATGTATAACTGTGTGTGAGAGAGAGAGAGAGAGAGAGAGAGGATATACATGTACACACACACACATATATATATATATATAAAGAGAGAGAGAGAGAGAGAGAGAGAGAGAGTACACACACGCACAGACAGACATATATATATATATATATATAGAGAGAGAGAGAGAGAGAGAGTACACACACGCACAGACACACACATACATACATATATATAATATATATATATATAGAGAGAGAGAGAGAGAGAGAGAGAGAGACTGCAGGTATGATAACGAGGTCACCCCGTTATGTGGTGTATTCTGACGTTTGAACGCACCACTGCCAATTTCTAGCAAAGTCAACCAACCCATTAAATGTGACCGCCGTAACACACACACTCTCTCTCTCTCTCTCTCTCTCTCTCTCTCTCTCTCTCTCTCTCTCTTGAGAGAGAGAGAATAATTGTCAACATGTTTCTTCGTAGATAAAAATGTAACTGCTATTGAAGGAGAGAGAGAGAGAGAGAGAGAGAGAGAGAGAGAGAGAGAGAGAGAGAATAGTTGTCAATTTGTTTCTTTGTACATAAAAAATGAAACAGCTTTTGAAGGAGAGAGAGAGAGAGAGAGAGAGAGAGAGAGAGAGAATAATTGTCAATTTATTTCTTTGTAGATAAAAAATGAAGCAGCTTTTGAAGGAGAGAGAGAGAGAGAGAGAGAGAGAGAGAGAGAGAGAGTTATTATCATGTTGCTTCTTTGTAGATAAAAATGGAACTGCTTTTGAAGGAGAGAGAGAGAGAGAGAGAGAGAGAGAGAGAGAGAGAATAATTGTCAATTTGTTTCTTTGTAGATAACAAATGAAACAGCTTTTGAAGGAGAGAGAGAGAGAGAGAGAGAGAGAGAGAGAGAGAATTTATTGTCAATATGTTGCTTCTTTGTAAATAAAAATGAAACTGCTATTGAAGGAGAGAGAGAGAGAGAGAGAGAGAGAGAGAGAGAGAGTGTTATAATCAGAGTACGCTACGCATATACTGAAAAACATATACAGATAACGTTCATTAGCTAAGGTAAATAAAAAATAAAAAAAAATGGAAATTAATTCTCACACTAACCTCTCCTCACTCCTCTGGGAAGTTCCATAAGGCTTTATATAAGTCTATTTCATGTTCTAGCCGATTAACCAACATACCTGTGGAGAGAAAGAAAATAAAATAAATATATATATATAGTTGAATTTCCATTAATTTAATTTAATCTAAATTGATTCTTATTGATTGGAAGACCCAATCCTACATGACTGAGGACTATGAATTGTGAAGTAGTGGATGATGAATAGTGAAGTATTGAATTAAAAGCTCAAGATAGAGACGACTGGTGAAATTTAACCTAGGCTCTTTGCGTCAATAGGTGTAGGAGATGATTATGAGTTAAATCTATGTTATCTAAGATGAATTATATATCCCGTGCATGGACACTTTTAGCCATTAGTATAAATATTCAATTATTATATGATAAAATTAAAACTTACATATATACACAAAGTTGAGATTTTAGCCATAGAGTAGGCTAAAGATAGGTAAGTAAGTAAGGTTTCGGCTACTATACTCAATTTTTTCTAATGAGACGCATTTGCACCCACTCGCAGTGGTGCCCTTTAAGCTCGGAAAAGTTTCCTGATCGCTGATTGGTTGAACTGACTCGTAGGGTGCCCTTTTAGCTCGGGAAAGTTTCCTGACCACTGATTGGTTAGAATTATCTTGTTCAAACAATCATCGATCAGGAAACTTTTCCGAACTAAAAGGGCACCCCCGCGAGTCGGTGCAAATTTGCCTCACTAAAAGGAATTGACTACTGGAACCTCAAGTTAGGTTAGGTGTTCTTGTGTATTTCAAATTTTAAAAAAGCGCTGTTTTCAAATTGAATAATATGTTTCCCCCAATAATTTGCCCCAGAATAATTAAATGAACATATAAGTAACCCAGGGCTTGTGGTGGCCGATGTGGTAACGTCTCTCTCTTTTTTTATGATATTTTTATAGTTTATGAAAGATTAATTTTAATGTTACTAATCCTAAAATATTTTATTTGGATTGTGCATTCCTTCTCATATAGTTTATTTCCTCGTTTCCTTTCCTCGCTGGGCTATTTTTCCTTGTTGGAGCCCTTGGGCTTATAGTATCCTGCTTTTCCAACTAGGGTTGTAGGTTAGCTAATAATAATAATAATAATAATAATTTCCTTTCCCCTCTGAGCTATATTTTCCTATTGGAGCCCCTGGGCTTATAGCAATCTGCTTTTCCAACTAGGATTGTAGCTTAGCTAGTAATAATAATAATAATAATAATAATAATAATAATTGCCAAGGAAGATCCAAATTTAACATTACGAACTAACCACCTTCGACCCCAACGATGACATAAACAAGACATAAAACCGTTTCCTGCCAGCACACTTGGGCCAATGAACACGACCCTCTCAATAGAGATTTACGGCCCATGAACGCAACCCGTATTTATGTAATAGAATAATTCTACAATAAAATCCATGAAACGTTGCATTTCATTGACCACATGCAACCCGTCTGATTGCATAGATGGGAAATCTTCAAATTCCACATGCAACATTATGCAGCCGAGATGAAATAATGACTTAGCGATGATTATGCAACATTAACATGAGTGTTAAAAGTTTGTTTGTGTTAAATTAATCGAAATTCCTGCATGGCATGAGTGAGTTGTCTTTCAAAGTCAGGTATAAAAGTAATTTATAGATTTCAAAAGCAGAAGCAGATAGTTCTATTCCATTATATTCCATATTTATTTTAATGTTGTTACTGTTCTTAATATTTTATTTTTCCTTGTTACCTTTCCTCACTGGGCTATTTTCCCTGATGGAGCCTCTGGGCTTATAAATTTAGCATCTTGCTTTTCCAACTAGGGTTGTAGCTTAGCAAATAATAATAATAATAATAATAATAATAATAATAATAATAATAATTTACTAGAAATTACGTACTTATTTAAAGCATAAACGCAAATAAACATCACATACTGAAAAAGCATAACAAGTATATTGTCTAAAGGTTTAAAGGTCGCTCATGAATGGCAGAGGCAAGGGACAGTGACAATACCATAGCAGGACAATGCCCTAGAAACTAAAAACCTCTGGATACATAACCTAAACATGAAACTAATTAAAAACCTATGTATACATAGAACAAAATGAAAACCTCTGGATACATAACCTATAGTTGGAACTAATTAAAAACCTATGTATACATAGAACAAAATGAAAACCTCTGGATAAATAACCTATAGTTGGAACTAATTAAAAACTTCTATATACATAGAACAAAATGAAAACCTCTGGATACATAACCTATAGTTGGAACTAATTAAAAACCTCCGAATACATTGAACAAAATGAAAACCTCTGGATACATAACCTATACATGAGACTAATTAAAAACCTCCGAATACATTGAACAAAATGAAAACCTCTGGATACATAACCTATACATGGAACTAATTAAAAACTCTGTATACATAGAACAAATGAAAACCTTTGGATACATAACCTATACATGAAGCTAATTTAAAACCTATGTATACATAGAACAAAATGAAACCCTCTGGATACATAACCTTTACATGGAACTAATTAAAAACCTCTGTATACATAGAACAAAATGAAAACCTCTGGATACATAATCTATACATGGAAAAAATTAAAAACCTCTGAATACATAGAACAAAACGAAAACCTCTGGATACATAACCTATACATGGAACTAACTAAAAACATCTGAATACCTAACCTAGACCTCTGGATACATAACCTAAACATGGAAAAGCCTCTACATGGAATAAACTAAAAACATCTAGATACATAACCTAAAAATCTCTGAATAAGTAACCTATACATAGAATGTGCTGAAAACCTTCGAATACATAACCTATACGGGGGAAAAAACTGATATAAATGAATCAAACTAAAAACATCTGGATACATAACCTATTTTCTCTGGATACATAAACTACACATAGAACATACTAAAAAACATCGGATACATAACCTATACATGGAAAAAATAAAAACCTCTGCATACAAATAGATGGATCCAACTGAAAACATCTGGATACATAACTTAAAAAAAAACTCTGGATACATAACCTATACATAAAGCATACTAAAATCCTTCGGATACATAACCTATAAATGGAACAAACTAAAAACCTTCTGATACATAACCTATACATAGAACAAGCTAAAATCTTCTGGATATAAAACCTATACATACAACATACTAAAAACCTTCGGATACATAACCTATACATAGAACAAGCTAAAAACTTCTGGATATAAAACCTATACATACAACATACTAAAAACCTTCGGATACATAACCTATACATAGAACAAGCTAAAAAATTCTTGATATAAAACCTATACATAGAACATACTAAAAACCTTCGGATACATAACCTATACATTGTGAAAAAAAAAACCTCTGAATACAAGAATAGAGGAAAATAAATCCTACACTTTACACACTAAAAAAACCTATAAATAAACCAAAGAAAAACTTTAAAAACGGAAATGAGAGAAAATAAACACCACAGAATCATTACTTCCAAAACAGCAGTTGGTGTGGTCTTATCTATGACCTAAAAAAGGAGGAGGAGGAGGAAGAGGAGGAGGGGGAGGGGGAGGAGGAGGAGGGGGAGGAGGAGGAGAGGGAGATGGATGGGAAGGGGAAGGGAGGGGTGTGGTGGAGGAGTAATGGGGAGGAAGGGGAAGAAGGTGAGGAGGAGGGGTGGAGGAATAGTGGGAGGAGTAGGGGAGGAGAAGTGGAGGGAGGGATTAGTAGAGGGGTGGAGGCGTAATGGGGAGGAAGAGGAGGGGGAAGGGTGGGAGGAGTAGGGGAGGAGAAGGGGGAGGGGGAATTGGGGGAAGAAGATGAGGAGTAGGTTAAGGAGGAGGAGGAGGAGGAGTAGAGGGAGGAGTAGGGGAGGTGGAAGAGTAGAGGGAGGAGAAGGAGGAGGAGTAGGAGAGAAAGACGAGGGATAGGAGGAGGAGGAGAGGGGGAGGGGAGGAGGAGGGGGAGGAGTAGGGGAAGGGGAAGGTGGTAGGTTACCGCTTTCACGCAGTCAGTCGCTCGCACTCATTTCATCTTCCTTTAGCCGGACATTCTTCATCTGTCTGCGTTCCACAGGCCAGACTTTCAAAAGAGACTCTGAAATCGTATATTTTCATCTAGGGTCCGGCCCGAGAAGAAATACATCCCCCTTCCCCCTCCCCCTTTTACAAGAAGGGGGGGAGGGGGGAGGTTTCAAGATGCACTGGCCAAGGGTGAGAGAGAGAGAGAGAGAGAGAGAGAGGGAGAGAGATGCGTTGTGTTAACTGTGTAATGGGTAATATGATTTTGCTTTTTTTCTCGTATATGGTAAAAATTGCCTGAGAGAGAGAGAGAGAGAGAGAGAGAGAGAGAGACGTTGTGTTAACTGTGTAATGGGTAATATGATTTTGCTTTTTTTCTCGTATATGGTAAAAATTGCCTGAGAGAGAGAGAGAGAGAGAGAGAGAGAGAGAGAGAGAGCTGTGTATTTACTTTGTATTGGGTAATGTTATTTTGACTTTTCTCGTGTATGGTAATGTGTGACTGAGAGAGAGAGAGAGAGAGAGAGAGAGAGAGAGATGCTTTGGATTAACTGTGTAATGGGTAATGTTATTTTGTCTTTTCTCGTATATAGTAATGTGAGAGAGAGAGAGAGAGAGAGAGAGAGAGAGAGATGCTTTGTGTTAACTGTGTAATGGGTAATATGATTTTGCTTTTTTTCTCGTATATGGTAAAAATTGTCTGAGAGAGAGAGAGAGAGAGAGAGAGAGAGAGAGAGAGAGAGCTGTGTGTTTACTTTGTATTGGGTAATTTTATTTTGTCTTTTCTCGTGTATGGTAATGTGTGACTGAGAGAGAGAGAGAGAGAGAGAGAGAGAGAGCTGTGTTCACTTTGTATTGGGTAATGTTATTTTGTCTATGTATGTATGGTAATGAGAGAGAGAGAGAGAGAGAGAGAGAGAGAGAGAGAGCTTTGTTCACTTTGTATTGGGTAATGTTATTTTGTCTATTTATGTATGGTAATGTGAGAGAGAGAGAGAGAGAGAGAGAGAGAGAGAGAGAGAGACGTTTTCCTTTTTATGATAATGTACTGTAATATTCTTTATATCATTTATGCATCTGCTGTAACACTCGGGCACACTATTTCTTATTTCTCTTCCTCTTGTTTTGTTAAAGTTCATTTTAATGTTGTTACTCTTCTTAAAGTATTTTATTTTTCCTTGTTTCCTTTCCTCACTGGGCTATTTTCCCCAGAAAACATGGATATAAATAAACTACAAGAAAACCAACGAGCGATTTAACTAAAATATTTTAAGAACAGTAGCAATATTAAATCAGATATTACATATGTATATAAAAAAAAAAAAAAAAAAAAAAAGAGAGAGAGAGAGAGAGAGAGAGAGAGAGAGAGAGAGAGAGAGAAGACAGAATACTGTTCCAGAGTGTACCCTCACGCAAGAGAACTATAAGCTGTGATCAATGATAGCTACTTTACCTCAACAATTCTTCACTAGAGGGGTTAACTACTGCACTATAATTGTTCAGTGGCCACTTTCCTCTTAGTCACGGTAGAAGAGACTCTTTAGCTATGGTTAGCAGCTCTTCTAGGAGAAGGATACTCCAAAATAAAACCATTGTTCCCTAGTCTTGGGTAGTGCCTTAGTCACTGTACCATGGTCTTTCACTGTCTCTTAGGTTAGAGTTCTTTTGCTTGAGGGTACACTTGGGTACACTATTTTATCTAATTTCTCTTCCTCTTGTTTAGTTAAGTTTTTATACTTTATGTAGAAAATATTTATTCTAATGTTGTTATTGTTCTTAAAATATTTCATTTTTCTTTGTTTCCTTTTCTCACTGGGCTATTTTTCCCTGTTGGGGCCCCTGGGCTTATAGCATCCTGCTTTTCCAACTAGGATTGTAGCTTAGCAAGTAATAAGAATAATAAGAATAATGATAATAATAACAATAATAATAATAATAATAATAATAATAATAATAATAATGATAATAATAATAACAATAATAATAATAATAATAATAACAGCAACAACAACAACAACAACAATAATAATAATAACAAAACAAAAGCAACAACAACAACAACAACAATAATAACAAAACAACAACAACAACAATAATAACAAAACAACAACAACAACAACAACAATAATAATAATAACAAAAACAACAACAACAATAATAATAATAATAATAATAATAATAATAATAATAATAATAATAATAATGAGGACGTCCCATGAAGGCAACCCTTTCGGGAATCCTTATCGTAGATAATTGCTCTTGGTAATAAAGGCTTGCAAGGAGCGATTTTATCTCGCCATGATGCTTAAAAATCCTTATAAGCCGACTCGTGGAATGTGGAAGTCTCGGCT
>NC_090727.1:133020813-133025813 GCF_036898095.1 Palaemon carinicauda | reverse complement strand
TCACATTCCATAAAAAGTCTCTACACACTTCTTCACAAGACGCTTTAAACTTCCTTCACAAGTCCCTTCCCACTTCCTTCACAAGTCGCTTTACACTTCTCACAAAAGTCGCTTTAAAATTCCTTCGCAAGTTACTCTACGCTTCTTTCACATGTCACTTCACACTTTCTTCACAAGACTCTCTACACTTCTCTCAAAAGTCACTTCACACTTCCTTCACAAGTCCCTTCCCACTTCCTTCACAAGTCGCTTCACACTTCCCTCACAAGACTCTACACTTCTCTCAAAAGTCACTTCAGACTTCCTTCACAAGACTCTCTACACTTCCTTCACAAGTCGCTTCACACTTCCTTCACAAGACTCTCTACACTTCCTTCACAAGTCGCTTCACATTTCCTTCACAAGACTCTCTACACTTCTCTCAAAAGTCACTTCACACTTCCTTCACAAGACTCTCTACACTTCCTTCACAAGTCGCTTCACACTTCCTTCACATGTCACTTCCCACTTCCTTCACAAGTCGCTTCAGACTTCCTTCACAAGACACTCCACGCTTCTTTCACACGTCGCTCCACACTTCTTTCACAAGTCGCTCCACGCTTCCTTCTCATGTCACTTCAAAGATACATCACAAGTTCCTTCACTCTTACATCAAAAGTCGATTCACAGTTCCTTCAAAAGTCCTCACACTTCCTTCTCAAATCCTTTCAAACTTCCTTTACCTATAGCTTCCAACTTCCTTCACTTTCCAATTCGCTCTTCTTTCGCTTTATCAATTCTAGCTTGGTAACGTCCCTGACTGGTGAACGCCAGACTAGGGTTCGAGTCCCGCTCAAACTCGTTCGTTCCTTTGATCACTACAACCTTACTATCTTTGTGAGCTAAGGATGGGGCGGTTTGGGGAAGCCTATAAATCTATCTACTGAGTCATCAGCATCCATTGCCTGGCCCTCCTTGGTCCTAGCTTGGGTGGAGATGGGGCTTAGGCGCTGATCATATGTATATATGGTCAGTTTCTAGGGCATTTTCCTGCTCGAAAGGCAATGTCGCTGTCCTTTGCCTCTGCCATTCATAAGTGGTCTTTAAACTTTTAGACCTCCTTGGTCTTAGCTTGGGTGGAGACGGGCTGGGGCGCTGATCATATGTATGTATGGTCAGTCTCTAGGGCATTGTCCTGCTCGATAGGGCAATGTCACTGTCCTTTGCCTCTGCCATTCATGAGTGACCTTTAAACCATGGTCATAGCTTGGGTGGAGACGGGGCTAGGGCGCTGATCATATGTATATATGGTCAGTCTCTAGGGCATTGTCCTGCTCGATAGAGCAATGTCACTGTCCCTTACCCCTGCCATTCATGAGAGGCCTTTAAACCTTTAAACCTCTTCCTTCACTCTCTCACTACTTTCACCATCTCGCTCCTATCCTTTCCTCACTTTCTTCCTCATTCCATTCCATCATTTCCTCCCTCATTTCACGTCACTTTCTCGAACCAATACTTTCCCAGCATCTCCCATTTTCTCCGCTCTCCTTTTACATTTCCGTCACTCACTGCAAGGAAATGATTCTGCTTTCACTCTTATTCATCTCGTCGGTGTTTCCGAAAGATTTCACTTCCATGATCCCGACTTCTTGACCTCAAGTTTCCTCTCGATTTAAGCTCTGAATTGCAGGGAACTTTTTTTATTTTATATTTTCTTCAATTGTAAAACTAAAATTTAAGATCTGAATTGCAAGGAATTTTTTTTTATTTTTTATTTTTTTTTTGGTAACAATAAAATTTAAAATCTGAATTGCAAGGAACTTTTATATTTCATATTTTTTTTTAACACTAAAATTTCAGATCTGCATTGCAAGGAACTTTTATATTTTATATTTTGTTTTTTTGTTTTTTGTAACACTAAATATTAAGATCTGAATTTCAAAGAACTTTTCTTACTTTTATATTTTCTCTTTGTTTTTGTTTTATTTGTATCTATTGTAACAAACTATAACAAAAAAAAATGTTCTATATATTCTAAATTATTATTTTCTTTTCCACTGATAGCATTGTCCAAGATTCCGACATTTTGACCTCAAGTTTCCTCTTAATTTAAGATCTGAATTTCAAGAAACTTTCATATTTTCTGTTTATTCCTTTTTTTTTTTCAATTGTAACAGTAAAATTTAAGATCTGAATTTCAAAGAACTTTTCTTACTTTTATATTTTCTCTTGTTTTTATTTATAGTAACACACTATAACATAAAAGAATTTTTCTATATATTCTGAATTATTATTTTTTTTTTCACTGTTAGCATTGTCCGAGATTCTGACATCTTGACCTTAAGTTACCTCTTAATTTAAGATCTGAATTTCACGGAACTTTTATATTTTCGCTTTGCTATTTTTTTATTGTAACCAATAAAACATAAAAAAAACTATTAATTTAAAGTGTGAATTTCAAGGAACTTTTATATTTTGTCATTGAGTTTATTTTTATTTACTGTAACACACTAAAAAGAAATCCTCTCAATTTAAGATCTGAATTTGAACTTCCTTATTATCTCTAAACTATTTTTGTATTTTATGTAACCTACTAAAAAATAAAAAAATAAAAATCCTACATATTTTAAATTGCAAATATTAGTTAGGAACAACATCATTTTTTTACATTTTTTTAATGCTTGCAAATATATCTTGTTAAGGACAACCTCATTTTATTTCTCACATTTTTTAATGTATTGCAAATATTAGTTTTGGACAACCTCATTTCATCTTCGCAATATTTTTTAATGAATTGCATAATGAGTAGTTTTACACAATCTCCCTGTTTTTTTTTTCAACCTACATTAACTTAGAACCTATAGATCCCATTCTTCAGAAATATATATATATATATATATATATATATATATATATATATATATATATATATATATATATATATATATCGCTCTCTCTCTCTCTCTCTCTCTCTCTCTCTCTCTCTCTCTCTCTATATATATATATATATATATATATATATATATATATATATATATATATATATACTGTATATATATCTTTCTCCTATTCCATTTCCTTTATCAACCTCTTCCATTTCCCCCCCAAAAATCCTTCATCCCTCCCACCTATCTACTCCTATCTATTTCCTCTCCTTTTTCGAATATTCGCATTTTAAAATCTTCTTTCGGGAGAAGTACCCAACGTGCAATACCTTAATCGATCATTATAATTACCTAATCCGTAACAATTATGACTGATAACTTCACGAAGGCCATTTTCGGCCATTGGTCGAAAATATAATTTTAAAGTCAAAATTGAGATGATGGAATTTTCCTTGAATATTTTTATCTTGAAATTGTGAAATATGTTTTCAGATAGAATATATTGTGTAATATGTGTACAACACACACACACACTCACACACACACACACTATATATATATAGAGCCAACTCTCTCTCTCTATCTCTCTCTCTCTCCATATATATATATATATATATATATATATATATATATATATATATATATATATATATATATATATATATATACATACACATATTATAAATTATAAATTTTGCACATTTAGACGTGTTTTTCATATTCAAATAAGCCATATATTTTCGATACATTAATGTCTGGATTCTCTTAACGACCTCGGGATCAGAGCCCTAGGCGAAATCACACAAAAGCAAGCGCTTGTGACCGGCCGGGAGTCGAACCCTGGTCCGCAAAACTTGTATAGACAGTGACTTACCACTTAGCCAAGTGGTAAATCACTGTCTAGAGAGAGAGAGAGAGAGAGAGAGAGCGAGAGATGCCAAACGGAAATATAAAACTCAACTAAAATATATATATATGACTAAATTTCATTGATATCTACCAAACACCATTAGAAGAGTACATCGATTTATAGGGAAAAAATCACCAATAAACAGAAAATCATATTTGTACTTCTAAATGAATTTCAAAATGAACATAGAGGAAAAAAACATGTAAACAATGTCCCAATGGACCTTCATACACGAGTTGTCTCTCTCAGTACTTTCTGTTACTATTCCAAACTTCACAACCAAAAATTCTACTTGTTGTCATTTCCAGTGATTACAGCTGTTTCGTGAAAATACAAGGGGGGGGGGGGGGCGGCATGAAGGAAACGGTGAAATATTCACATACTTACGTATATACATTTATAAATAAGCATAAACACGAACACAAACATATACAATAAACAGTATATAAATACATACATACAAGTGTAAGCGACCCGTCAAAAGGAAGGCTTATTTAGATAGGCACACAGATTAAATCCACCCCCCACCCCCGCTCACCCAAGGGTATGCCTACTCCCTCTCCCCCTACTCTAGGGAGAGACCGAGTAGTTATACGTCTGACAATGCCGATGAGCGTGATCGGAAAAGAATAATTTATATATACGAGTATATCTATACATTGATCTCTAAGTCTTGGGTAGTGCCATAACCTCTGCACCATGGTCTTCCATTATCTTGTATATGGTAATGTGAGAGAGAGAGAGAGAGAGAGAGAGAGAGAGAGAGAGAGAGAGAGAGAGAGAAGCCTAGAGATACTCTTTACATTCATCCACTTAACAAAACATTTAAAAAAGTAACATTTCTAAGTGTTTCGTGTCATTATAAATCTTTAACCTTCCCTAAAACGGGAAAAAAATAATTCCTCACTTATTTTAGGCCTACTGGAAATTGTAATGAAGGGCGAACACTTAGGCCTACCTTTCTAATGTTCCGTATAAATACTGAAGCATGCAGGACAATGCTTAAGTTCATAGGCCTACCGAATAATCAATGTCATCTCACGCTCTCGCTAAGGCACGAAAGCACTTGTAGGCCTATAGGCTTACTAGGCCTGCTTGCCTCGTTTTAATTGGTGAATTGTGAAGTTTATGAATGTAAAATGATGTTATGCTGTTGATTATTATGATTATTATTATTATTAAATAATAATAATAATAATAACAATAATAATAATAATAATAATAAT